>NC_074672.1:50835468-50920468 GCF_029448725.1 Salvelinus fontinalis | reverse complement strand
AAGGCAGAGAGAGGAAGACAGGGAGAGGAGGGGAGAGAAAGAGAGGCAGGGAGAGGAGAGGAGAGAGAGGAGGGGAGAGAGAGGAAGGCAGGGAGAGGAGGGGAGAGAGAGGAGGGGAGAGAGAGGAGGGGAGAGAGAGAAGGGGAGAGAGAGGAAGGCATGGAGAGGAGGGGCGGGAGAGGAAGACAGGGAGAGGAGGGGAGAGAGAGGAGGGGAGAGAGAGGAAGGCAGGGAGAGGAGGGGAGAGAGAGGAGGGGAGAGAGAGGAGGGGAGAGAGAGAAGGGGAGAGAGAGGAAGGCATGGAGAGGAGGGGCGGGAGAGGAAGACAGGGAGAGGAGGGGAGAGAGAGGAGGGGAGAGAGAGGAAGGCAGGGAGAGGAGGGGAGAGAGAGGAAGGCAGGGAGAGGAGGGGAGAGAGAGGAAGGCAGGGAGAGGAGGGGAGAGAGAGGAGGGGAGAGAGAGGAGGAGAGAGAGAGGAAGGCATGGAGAGGAGGGGCGGGAGAGGAAGACAGGCAGAGGAGGGGAGAGAGAGGAGGGGAGAGAGAGGAGGGGAGAGAGAGGAAGGCAGGGAGAGGAGGGCGGGAGAGGAAGACAGGGAGAGGAGGGGAGAGAGAGGAGAAGAGAGAGAGGAAGGCAGGGAGAGGAGGGGCGGGAGAGGAAGACAGAGAGAGGAGGGGAGAGAGAGGAGGGGAGAGAGAGGAAGGCAGGGAGAGGAGGGGAGAGAGAGAGGAGGAGAGAGAGGAGGGGGGAGAGAGGAAGGCAGGGAGAGGAGGGGAGAGAGAGGAGGAGAGAGAGGAGGTGAGAGAAAGGGAGGCAGTGAGAGGAGGGGGGAGAGAGGAAGGCAGGGAGAGGAGGGAGAGAGGGTAAGGCAGAGAGAGGAGGGGAGAGAAAGGGAGGCAGGGAGAGGGGGGTGGGAGAGGAAGGCAGGGAGAGGAGGGGAGAGAGAGGAAGGCAGAGAGAGGAGGGGAGAGAGAGGAGGGGAGAGAGAGGTGGTGAGAGAGAGGAAGGCAAGGAGAGGAGGGGAGAGAGAGGAGGGGAGAGAGAGGAAGGCAGGGAGAGGAGGGGAGAGAAAGGAAGACAGGGAGAGGAGGGGATAGAAATGGAGGCAGGGAGAGGAGGGGAGAGAGAGGAAAACAGGGAGAGGAGGGGAGAGAGAGGAGGGAGGGGAGAGGAGGGGAGAGGGAGGAAGGCAGGGAGAGGAGGGGAGAGAAAGGGAGGCAGGGAGAGGAGGGGAGAGCGAGGAGGGGCGAGAAAGGGAGGCAGGGAGAGGAGGGGAGAGAGAGGAGGGGAGAGAGAGGAAGGCAGGGAGAGGAGGGGAGAGAGAGGAAGACAGGGAGAGGAGGGGAGAGAGAGGAGGGGAGAGAGAGGAGGGGAGAGAGAGGGAGGCAGGGAGAGGAGGGGAGAGAGAGGAAGGCAGGGAGAGGAGGGGAGAGAGAGGAAGACAGGGAGAGGAAGACAGGGAGAGGAGGGGAGAGAGAGGAGGGGAGAGAGAGGAGGGGAGAGAAAGGGAGGCAGGGAGAGGAGGGGAGAGAGAGGAGGGGAGAGAAAGGGAGGCAGGGAGAGGAGGGGAGAGAGAGGAGGGGAGAGAGAGGAAGGCATGGAGAGGAGGGGCGGGAGAGGAAGACAGGGAGAGGAGGGGAGAGAGAGGGAGGCAGGGAGAGAGAGGAGGAGAGAGAGGAAGAGGAGAAAGAGTAGAGAAAGAGGAGGGAATAATACGTATATATTTATATTTAAACCTCAAAGACTTTAGATTTGGATTCACTATAGTTTATCCGTTATTCACAACTCTTTCCCCAACTCATATATACTTATATAAACACCAGCCAGGTGGCTCATGATCCACTGTAATATTAGGGCTTGATTCAATCAGATGTGCTATAGCCGACATCCTCTTAGCTGATGTTTTGTCGGAAGTCAAACTGCATTAGAGCTGTCAAATCCACAAGTGGCACCAGGCAATACACATAAAGCAGACATTGCCATTGGCTGCACGGAGATGCATTGGTAGAAATCTCCTGTAGCCTAGTTTACTAATTCAAACACTGTAATGATATATGTAATCAACTCCTCCATTAGGATGATAGATGATAGATGTAATCGTCTCCTCCATTAGGATGATAGATGTAATCTACTCCTCCATTAGGATGATAGATGTAATCTACTCCTCCATTAGGATGATAGATGTAATCTACTCCTCCATTAGGATGATAGATGTAATCTACTCCTCCATTAGGATGATAGATGATAGATGTAATCTACTCCTCCATTAGGATGATAGATGTAATCTACTCCTCCATTAGGATGATAGATGTAATCTACTCCTCCATTAGGATGATAGATGTAATCTACTCCTCCATTAGGATGATAGATGATAGATGTAATCTACTCCTCCATTAGGATGATAGATGTAATCTACTCCTCCATTAGGATGATAGATGTAATCTACACCTCCATTAGGATGATAGATGTAATCTACACCTCCATTAGGATGATAGATGTAATCTCCTCCTCCATTAGGATGATAGATGATATATGTAATCTACTCCTCCATTAGGATGATAGATGATAGATGTAATCTGCACCTCCATTAGGATGATAGATGATAGATGTAATCTACACCTCCATTAGGATGATTGATGATAGATGTGATCTACTCCTCCATTAGGATGATAGATGTAATCTACTCCTCCATTAGGATGATAGATGTAATCTACTCCTCCATTAGGATGATAGATGATAGATGTAATCTACTCCTCCATTAGGATGATAGATGTAATCTCCTCCTCCATTAGGATGATAGATGATAGATGTAATCTACACCTCCATTAGGATGATAGATGTAATCTACTCCTCCATTAGGATGATAGATGTAATCTCCTCCTCCATTAGGATGATAGATGATAGATGTAATCTACACCTCCATTAGGATGATAGATGTAATCTACACCTCCATTAGGATGATAGATGTAATCTACTCCTCCATTAGGATGATAGATGTAATCTCCTCCTCCATTAGGATGATAGATGATAGATGTAATCTACACCTCCATTAGGATGATAGATGTAATCTACACCTCCATTAGGATGATATATGTAATCTACACCTCCATTAGGATGATTGATGATAGATGTGATCTACTCCTCCATTAGGATGATAGATGTAATCTACACCTCCATTAGGATGATTGATGATAGATGTGATCTACTCCTCCATTAGGATGATAGATGTAATCTACTCCTCCATTAGGATGATAGATGTAATCTACTCCTCCATTAGGATGATAGATGTAATCTCCTCCTCCATTAGGATGATAGATGTAATCTACACCTCCATTAGGATGATAAATGTAATCTACACCTCCATTAGGATGATAGATGATAGATGTAATCTACTCCCTCATTGGAATTATAGATGTAATCTACTCCTCTGATAGATGTAATCTACACCTCCATTAGGATGATAGATGATAGATGTTATCACCTCCTTCATTAGGATGATAGATGTAATCTACTCCTCCATTAGGATGATAGATGTAATCTACTCCTCCATTAGGATGATAGATGTAATCTACTCCTCCATTAGGATGATAGATGTAATCTACACCTCCATTAGGATGATAGATGTAATCTACTCCTCCATTAGGATAATAGATGTAATCTACTCCTCCATTAGGATGATAGATGTAATCTACTCCTCCATTAGGATGATAGATGTAATCTACTCCTCCATTAGGATGATAGATGTAATCTACTCCTCCATTAGGATGATAGATGTAATCTACTCCTCCATTAGGATGATAGATGTAATCTACTCCTCTATTAGGATGATAGATGTAATCTACTCCTCCATTAGGATGATAGATGATAGATGTAATCTACTCCTCCATTAGGATGATAGATGTAATCTCCTCCTCCATTAGGATGATAGATGATAGATGTAATCTCCTCCTCCATTAGGATGATAGATGATAGATGTAATCTACTCCTCCATTAGGATGATAGATGTAATCTACTCCTCCATTAGGATGATAGATGTAATCTCCTCCTCCATTAGGATGATAGATGATAGATGTAATCTCCTCCTCCATTAGGATGATAGATGATAGATGTAATCTACTCCTCCATTAGGATGATAGATGATAGATGTGATCTACTCCTCCATTAGGATGATAGATGTTATCACCTCCTCCATTAGGATGATAGATGTAATCTACTCCTCCATTAGGATGATAGATGTAATCTACTCCTCCATTAGGATGATAGATGTAATCTACTCCTCCATTAGGATGATAGATGATAGATGTGATCTACTCCTCCATTAGGATGATAGATGATAGATGTGATCTACTCCTCCATTAGGATGATAGATGATAGATGTGATCTACTCCTCCATTAGGATGATAGATGTAATCTCCTCCTCCATTAGGATGATAGATGTAATCTACTCCTCCATTAGGATGATAGATGATAGATGTAATCTACTCCCCCATTAGGATTATATATGTAATCTACTCCTCCATTAGGATGATAGATGTAATCTACTCCTCCATTAGGATGACAGATAATAGATGTAATCTACTCCCCATTAGGATGATAGATGTAATCTACTGCTCCATTAGGATGATAGATGTAATCTACTCCTCCATTAGGATGATAGATGTAATCTCCTCCTCCATTAGGATGATAGATGTAATCTCCTCCTCCATTAGGATGATAAATGTAATCTACACCTCCATTAGGATGATAGATGATAGATGTAATCTACTCCCTCATTGGAATTATAGATGTAATCTACTCCTCTGATAGATGTAATCTACACCTCCATTAGGATGATAGATGATAGATGTTATCTCCTCCTCCATTAGGATGATAGATGTAATCTACTCCTCCATTAGGATGATAGATGTAATCTACACCTCCATTAGGATGATAGATGTAATCTCCTCCTCCATTAGGATGATAGATGATAGATGTAATCTGCACCTCCATTAGGATGATAGATGATAGATGTAATCTACTCCTCCATTAGGATGATAGATGTAATCTACTCCTCCATTAGGATGATAGATGTAATCTACACCTCCATTAGGATGATAGATGTAATCTACTCCTCCGTTAGGATGATAGATGTAATCTCCTCCTCCATTAGGATGATAGATGATAGATGTAATCTGCACCTCCATTAGGATGATAGATGATAGATGTAATCTACTCCTCCATTAGGATGATAGATGATAGATGTAATCTACTCCTCCATTAGGATGATAGATGATAGATGTAATCTACTCCTCCATTAGGATGATAGATGATAGATGTAATCTACACCTCCATTAGGATGATAGATGATAGATGTAATCTACACCTCCATTAGGATGATAGATGATAGATGTGATCTACTCCTCCATTAGGATGATAGATGTAATCTCCTCCTCCATTAGGATGATAGATGTAATCTACTCCTCCATTAGGATGATAGATGATAGATGTAATCTACTCCCCCATTAGGATTATATATGTAATCTACTCCTCCATTAGGATGATAGATGTAATCTACTCCTCCATTAGGATGATAGATGTAATCTACACCTCCATTAGGATGATAGATGTAATCTCCTCCTCCATTAGGATGATAGATGATAGATGTAATCTCCACCTCCATTAGGATGATAGATGATAGATGTAATCTACTCCTCCATTAGGATGATAGATGTAATCTACTCCTCCATTAGGATGATAGATGTAATCTACTCCTCCATTAGGATGATAGATGTAATCTACTCCTCCATTAGGATGATAGATGATAGATGTAATCTACTCCTCCATTAGGATGATAGATGTAATCTACTCCTCCATTAGGATGATAGATGTAATCTCCTCCTCCATTAGGATGATAGATGATATATGTAATCTACTCCTCCATTAGGATGATAGATGTAATCTACACCTCCATTAGGATGATAGATGATAGATGTAATCTGCACCTCCATTAGGATGATAGATGATAGATGTAATCTACACCTCCATTAGGATGATTGATGATAGATGTGATCTACTCCTCCATTAGGATGATAGATGTAATCTACTCCTCCATTAGGATGATAGATGTAATCTACTCCTCCATTAGGATGATAGATGATAGATGTAATCTACTCCTCCATTAGGATGATAGATGTAATCTCCTCCTCCATTAGGATGATAGATGATAGATGTAATCTACACCTCCATTAGGATGATAGATGATAGATGTAATCTCCTCCTCCATTAGGATGATAGATGATAGATGTAATCTACACCTCCATTAGGATGATTGATGATAGATGTGATCTACTCCTCCATTAGGATGATAGATGTAATCTACTCCTCCATTAGGATGATAGATGTAATCTACTCCTCCATTAGGATGATAGATGTAATCTCCTCCTCCATTAGGATGATAGATGTAATCTACACCTCCATTAGGATGATAGTTGTAATCTACACCTCCATTAGGATGATAAATGTAATCTACACCTCCATTAGGATGATAGATGATAGATGTAATCTACTCCCTCATTGGAATTATAGATGTAATCTACTCCTCTGATAGATTTAATCTACACCTCCATTAGGATGATAGATGATAGATGTTATCACCTCCTTCATTAGGATGATAGATGTAATCTACTCCTCCATTAGGATGATAGATGTAATCTACTCCTCCATTAGGATGATAGATGTAATCTACTCCTCCATTAGGATGATAGATGTAATCTACACCTCCATTAGGATGATAGATGTAATCTCCTCCTCCATTAGGATGATAGATGATAGATGTAATCTCCTCCTCCATTAGGATGATAGATGATAGATGTAATCTACTCCTCCATTAGGATGATAGATGTAATCTACTCCTCCATTAGGATGATAGATGTAATCTCCTCCTCCATTAGGATGATAGATGATAGATGTAATCTCCTCCTCCATTAGGATGATAGATGATAGATGTAATCTACTCCTCCATTAGGATGATAGATGATAGATGTGATCTACTCCTCCATTAGGATGATAGATGTTATCACCTCCTCCATTAGGATGATAGATGTAATCTACTCCTCCATTAGGATGATAGATGTAATCTACTCCTCCATTAGGATGATAGATGTAATCTACTCCTCCATTAGGATGATAGATGATAGATGTGATCTACTCCTCCATTAGGATGATAGATGATAGATGTGATCTACTCCTTCATTAGGATGATAGATGATAGATGTGATCTACTCCTCCATTAGGATGATAGATGTAATCTCCTCCTCCATTAGGATGATAGATGTAATCTACTCCTCCATTAGGATGATAGATGATAGATGTAATCTACTCCCCCATTAGGATTATATATGTAATCTACTCCTCCATTAGGATGATAGATGTAATCTACTCCTCCATTAGGATGACAGATAATAGATGTAATCTACTCCCCATTAGGATGATAGATGTAATCTACACCTCCATTAGGATGATAGATGTAATCTACTCCTCCATTAGGATGATAGATGTAATCTCCTCCTCCATTAGGATGATAGATGTAATCTCCTCCTCCATTAGGATGATAAATGTAATCTACACCTCCATTAGGATGATAGATGATAGATGTAATCTACTCCCTCATTGGAATTATAGATGTAATCTACTCCTCTGATAGATGTAATCTACACCTCCATTAGGATGATAGATGATAGATGTTATCTCCTCCTCCATTAGGATGATAGATGTAATCTACTCCTCCATTAGGATGATAGATGTAATCTACACCTCCATTAGGATGATAGATGTAATCTCCTCCTCCATTAGGATGATAGATGATAGATGTAATCTGCACCTCCATTAGGATGATAGATGATAGATGTAATCTACTCCTCCATTAGGATGATAGATGTAATCTACTCCTCCATTAGGATGATAGATGTAATCTACACCTCCATTAGGATGATAGATGTAATCTACTCCTCCGTTAGGATGATAGATGTAATCTCCTCCTCCATTAGGATGATAGATGATAGATGTAATCTGCACCTCCATTAGGATGATAGATGATAGATGTAATCTACTCCTCCATTAGGATGATAGATGATAGATGTAATCTACTCCTCCATTAGGATGATAGATGATAGATGTAATCTACTCCTCCATTAGGATGATAGATGATAGATGTAATCTACACCTCCATTAGGATGATAGATGATAGATGTAATCTACACCTCCATTAGGATGATAGATGATAGATGTGATCTACTCCTCCATTAGGATGATAGATGTAATCTCCTCCTCCATTAGGATGATAGATGTAATCTACTCCTCCATTAGGATGATAGATGATAGATGTAATCTACTCCCCCATTAGGATTATATATGTAATCTACTCCTCCATTAGGATGATAGATGTAATCTACTCCTCCATTAGGATGATAGATGTAATCTACACCTCCATTAGGATGATAGATGTAATCTCCTCCTCCATTAGGATGATAGATGATAGATGTAATCTCCTCCTCCATTAGGATGATAGATGATAGATGTAATCTCCTCCTCCATTAGGATGATAGATGATAGATGTAATCTACACCTCCATTAGGATGATAGATGTAATCTACTCCTCCATTAGGATGATAGATGATAGATGTAATCTACACCTCCATTAGGATGATAGATGATAGATGTAATCTACTCCTCCATTAGGATGATAGATGATAGATGTAATCTGCACCTCCATTAGGATGATAGATGATAGATGTGATCTACTCCTCCATTAGGATGATAGATGTAATCTACTCCTCCATTAGGATGATAGATGATAGATGTAATCTGCACCTCCATTAGGATGAAAGATGATAGATGTGATCTACTCCTCCATTAGGATGATAGATGTAATCTCCTCCTCCATTAGGATGATAGATGTAATCTACTCCTCCATTAGGATGATAGATGATAGATGTAATCTGCACCTCCATTAGGATGATAGATGAAAGATGTGATCTACTCCTCCATTAGGATGATAGATGTAATCTCCTCCTCCATTAGGATGATAGATGTAATCGACTCCTCCATTAGGATGATAGATGATAGATGTAATCTACTCCCCCATTAGGATTATATATGTAATCTACTCCTCCATTAGGATGATAGATGTAATCTACTCCTCCATTAGGATGACAGATGATAGATGTAATCTACTCCCCAGTAGGATGATAGATGTAATCTACTGCTCCATTAGGATGACAGATGTAATCTACTCTTCCATTAGGATGATAGATGTAATCTCCTCCTCCATTAGGATGATAGATGTAATCTACTCCTCCATTAGGATGATAGATGTAATCTCCTCCTCCATTAGGATAATAGATGTAATCTACACCTCCATTAGGATGATAGATGTAATCTCCTCCTCCATTAGGATGATAGATGATAGATGTAATCTGCACCTCCATTAGGATGATAGATGATAGATGTAATCTCCTCCTCCATTAGGATGATAGATGTAATCTGCACCTCCATTAGGATGATAGATGTAATCTGCACCTCCATTAGGATGATAGATGATAGATGTGATCTACTCCTCCATTAGGATGATAGATGTAATCTACACCTCCATTAGGATGATAGATGTAATCTGCACCTCCATTAGGATGATAGATGATAGATGTGATCTACTCCTCCATTAGGATGATAGATGTAATCTCCTCCTCCATTAGGATGATAGATGTAATCTACTCCTCCATTAGGATGATAGATGATAGATGTAATCTACTCCCCCATTAGGATTATATATGTAATCTACTCCTCCATTAGGATGATAGATGTAATCTACTCCTCCATTAGGATGACAGATGATAGATGTAATCTACTCCCCATTAGGATGATAGATGTAATCTACTGCTCCATTAGGATGATAGATGTAATCTACTCCTCCATTAGGATGATAGATGTAATCTCCTCCTCCATTAGGATGATAGATGTAATCTCCTCCTCCATTAGGATGATAAATGTAATCTACACCTCCATTAGGATGATAGATGATAGACGTAATCTACTCCCTCATTGGAATTATAGATGTAATCTACTCCTCTGATAGATGTAATCTACACCTCCATTAGGATGATAGATGATAGATGTTATCTCCTCCTCCATTAGGATGATAGATGTAATCTACTCCTCCATTAGGATGATAGATGTAATCTACACCTCCATTAGGATGATAGATGTAATCTCCTCCTCCATTAGGATGATAGATGATAGATGTAATCTGCACCTCCATTAGGATGATAGATGATAGATGTAATCTCCTCCTCCATTAGGATGATAGATGATAGATGTAATCTCCTCCTCCATTAGGATGATAGATGTAATCTACTCCTCCATTAGGATGATAGATGATAGATGTAATCTGCACCTCCATTAGGATGATAGATGATAGATGTGATCTACTCCTCCATTAGGATGATAGATGTAATCTCCTCCTCCATTAGGATGATAGATGTAATCTACTCCTCCATTAGGATGATAGATGATAGACGTAATCTACTCCCCCATTAGGATTATATATGTAATCTACTCCTTTATTAGGATGATAGATGTAATCTACTCCTCCATTAGGATGACAGATGATAGATGTAATCTACTCCCCATTAGGATGATAGATGTAATCTACTGCTCCATTAGGATGATAGATGTAATCTACTCCTCCATTAGGATGACAGATGTAATCTACTCTTCCATTAGGATGATAGATGTAATCTCCTCCTCCATTAGGATGATAGATGTAATCTACTCCTCCATTAGGATGATAGATGTAATCTCCTCCTCCATTAGGATGATAGATGTAATCTACACCTCCATTAGGATGATAGATGTAATCTACTCCTCCATTAGGATGATAGATGTAATCTACTCCTCCACTAGGATGACAGATGTAATCTCCTCCTCCATTAGGATGATATATGTAATCTACTCCTCCATTAGGATGATAGATGTAATCTACTCCTCCATTAGGATGATAGATGTAATCTGCACCTCCACTATGATGATAGATGATAGATGTAATCTACTCCTCCATTAGGATGATAGATGTAATCTACTCCTCCACTAGGATGACAGATGTAAACTCCTCCTCCATTAGGATGATATATGTAATCTACTCCTCCATTAGGATGATAGATGTAATCTACTCCTCCATTAGGATGATAGATGTAATCTACTCCTCCATTAGGATGATAGATGTAATCTACTTCTCCATTAGGATGATATATGTAATCTACTCCTCCATTAGGATGATAGATGTAATCTTCTCCTCCACTAGGATGACAGATGTAATCTCCTCCTCCATTAGGATGATAGATGTAATCTACTCCTCCATTAGGATGATAGATGTAATCTACGCCTCCATTAGGATGATAGATGTAATCTACTCCTCCATTAGGATGATAGATGTAATCTACTCCTCCATTAGGATGATAGATGTAATCTACTCCTCCATTAGGATGATAGATGATAGATGTAATCTCCTCCTCCATTAGGATGATAGATGTAATCTACTCCTCCTTTAGATGATAGATGATAGATGTAACCTCCTCCATTAGGATGATAGATGTAATCTACACCTCCATTAGGATGATAGATGATAGATGTTATCTCCTCCTCCATTAGGATGATAGATGTAATCTACTCCTCCATTAGGATGATAGATGTAATCTACTCCTCCATTAGGATGATAGATGTAATCTACTCCTCCATTAGGATGATAGATGTAATCTACTCCTCCATTAGGATGATAGATGTAATCTCCTCCTCCATTAGGATGATAAATGTAATCTACTCCTCCATTAGGATGATAGAAGATAGATGTAATCTACTCCCTCATTGGAATTATAGATGTAATCTACTCCTCTGATAGATGTAATCTACACCTCCATTAGGATGATAGATGATAGATGTAGTCTACACCTCCATTAGGATGATAGATGATAGATGTAATCTACTCCTCCATTAGGATGATAGATGTAATCTACTCCTCCATTAGGATGATAGATGTAATCTACACCTCCATTAGGATGATAGATGTAATCTACTCCTCCATTAGGATGATAGATGATAGATGTAATCTCCACCTCCATTAGGATGATAGATGATAGATGTAATCTACTCCTCCGTTAGGATGATAGATGATAGATGTAATCGACTCCTCCATTAGGATGATAGATGTAATCTACTCCTCCATTAGGATGATAGATGATAGATGTAATCTACTCCTCCATTAGGATGATAGATGATAGATGTAATCGACTCCTCCATTAGGATGATAGATGTAATCTACACCTCCATTAGGATGATAGATGTAATCTACTCCTCCATTAGGATGATAGATGATAGATGTAATCTACACCTCCATTGGGATGATAGATGTAACCTACTCCTCCATTAGGATGATAGATGTAATCTACTCCTCCATTAGGATGATAGATGTAATCTACACCTCCATTAGGATGATAGATGTAATCTACACCTCCATTAGGATGATAGATGATATATGTAATCTACTCCTCCATTAGGATGATAGATGTAATCTACTCCTCCATTAGGATGATAGAAGTAATCTACTCCTCCATTAGGATGATAGATGATATATGTAATCTACTCCTCCATTAGGATGATAAATGATAGATGTAATCTACTCCTCCGTTAGGATGATAGATGTAATCTACTCCTCCATTAGGATGATAGATGTAATCTACACCTCCAATAGGATGATAGATTTAATCTACACCTCCATTAGGATGATAGATGATAGATGTAATCTACACCTCCATTAGGATGATAGATGATAGATTTAATCTACTCCTCCGTTAGGAAGATAGAAGTAATCTACTCCTCCATTAGGATGATAGAAGTAATCTACTCCTCCATTAGGACGATAGATGTAATCTACTCCTCCATTAGGATGATAGATGTAATCTACTCCTCCATTAGGATGATAGATGTAATCTACTCCTCCACTAGGATGACAGATGTAATCTCCTCCTCCATTAGGATGATATATGTAATCTACTCCTCCATTAGGATGATAGATGTAATCTACTCCTCCATTAGGATGATAGATGTAATCTGCACCTCCATTATGATGATAGATGATAGATGTAATCTACTCCTCCATTAGGATGATAGATGTAATCTACTCCTCCACTAGGATGACAGATGTAAACTCCTCCTCCATTAGGATGATATATGTAATCTACTCCTCCATTAGGATGATAGATGTAATCTACTCCTCCATTAGGATGATAGATGTAATCTACTCCTCCATTAGGATGATAGATGTAATCTACTTCTCCATTAGGATGATATATGTAATCTACTCCTCCATTAGGATGATAGATGTAATCTTCTCCTCCACTAGGATGACAGATGTAATCTCCTCCTCCATTAGGATGATAGATGTAATCTACTCCTCCATTACGATGATAGATGTAATCTACGCCTCCATTAGGATGATAGATGATAGATGTAATCTCCTCCTCCATTAGGATGATAGATGTAATCTACTCCTCCTTTAGATGATAGATGATAGATGTAACCTCCTCCATTAGGATGATAGATGTAATCTACACCTCCATTAGGATGATAGATGATAGATGTTATCTCCTCCTCCATTAGGATGATAGATGTAATCTACTCCTCCATTAGGATGATAGATGTAATCTACTCCTCCATTAGGATGATAGATGTAATCTACTCCTCCATTAGGATGATAGATGTAATCTACTCCTCCATTAGGATGATAGATGTAATCTCCTCCTCCATTAGGATGATAAATGTAATCTACTCCTCCATTAGGATGATAGATGATAGATGTAATCTACTCCCTCATTGGAATTATAGATGTAATCTACTCCTCTGATAGATGTAATCTACACCTCCATTAGGATGATAGATGATAGATGTAGTCTACACCTCCATTAGGATGATAGATGATAGATGTAATCTACTCCTCCATTAGGATGATAGATGTAATCTACTCCTCCATTAGGATGATAGATGTAATCTACACCTCCATTAGGATGATAGATGTAATCTACTCCTCCATTAGGATGATAGATGATAGATGTAATCTCCACCTCCATTAGGATGATAGATGATAGATGTAATCTACTCCTCCGTTAGGATGATAGATGATAGATGTAATCGACTCCTCCATTAGGATGATAGATGTAATCTACTCCTCCATTAGGATGATAGATGATAGATGTAATCTACTCCTCCATTAGGATGATAGATGATAGATGTAATCGACTCCTCCATTAGGATGATAGATGTAATCTACACCTCCATTAGGATGATAGATGTAATCTACTCCTCCATTAGGATGATAGATGATAGATGTAATCTACACCTCCATTAGGATGATAGATGTAATCTACTCCTCCATTAGGATGATAGATGTAATCTACTCCTCCATTAGGATGATAGATGTAATCTACACCTCCATTAGGATGATAGATGTAATCTACACCTCCATTAGGATGATAGATGATATATGTAATCTACTCCTCCATTAGGATGATAGATGTAATCTACTCCTCCATTAGGATGATAGAAGTAATCTACTCCTCCATTAGGATGATAGATGATATATGTAATCTACTCCTCCATTAGGATGATAGATGATAGATGTAATCTACTCCTCCGTTAGGATGATAGATGTAATCTACTCCTCCATTAGGATGATAGATGTAATCTACACCTCCAATAGGATGATAGATGTAATCTACACCTCCATTAGGATGATAGATGATAGATGTAATCTACACCTCCATTAGGATGATAGATGATAGATTTAATCTACTCCTCCGTTAGGAAGAGAGAAGTAATCTACTCCTCCATTAGGATGATAGAAGTAATCTACTCCTCCATTAGGATGATAGATGTAATCTTCTCCTCCACTAGGATGACAGATGTAATCTCCTCCTCCATTAGGATGATAGATGTAATCTACTCCTCCATTAGGATGATAGATGTAATCTACGCCTCCATTAGGATGATAGATGATAGATGTAATCTCCTCCTCCATTAGGATGATAGATGTAATCTACTCCTCCTTTAGATGATAGATGATAGATGTAACCTCCTCCATTAGGATGATAGATGTAATCTACACCTCCATTAGGATGATAGATGATAGATGTTATCTCCTCCTCCATTAGGATGATAGATGTAATCTACTCCTCCATTAGGATGATAGATGTAATCTACTCCTCCATTAGGATGATAGATGTAATCTACTCCTCCATTAGGATGATAGATGTAATCTACTCCTCCATTAGGATGATAGATGTAATCTCCTCCTCCATTAGGATGATAAATGTAATCTACTCCTCCATTAGGATGATAGATGATAGATGTAATCTACTCCCTCATTGGAATTATAGATGTAATCTACTCCTCTGATAGATGTAATCTACACCTCCATTAGGATGATAGATGATAGATGTAGTCTACACCTCCATTAGGATGATAGATGATAGATGTAATCTACTCCTCCATTAGGATGATAGATGTAATCTACTCCTCCATTAGGATGATAGATGTAATCTACACCTCCATTAGGATGATAGATGTAATCTACTCCTCCATTAGGATGATAGATGATAGATGTAATCTCCACCTCCATTAGGATGATAGATGATAGATGTAATCTACTCCTCCGTTAGGATGATAGATGATAGATGTAATCGACTCCTCCATTAGGATGATAGATGTAATCTACTCCTCCATTAGGATGATAGATGATAGATGTAATCTACTCCTCCATTAGGATGATAGATGATAGATGTAATCGACTCCTCCATTAGGATGATAGATGTAATCTACACCTCCATTAGGATGATAGATGTAATCTACTCCTCCGTTAGGATGATAGATGTAATCTACTCCTCCATTAGGATGATAGATGTAATCTACACCTCCAATAGGATGATAGATGTAATCTACACCTCCATTAGGATGATAGATGATAGATGTAATCTACACCTCCATTAGGATGATAGATGATAGATTTAATCTACTCCTCCGTTAGGAAGATAGAAGTAATCTACTCCTCCATTAGGATGATAGAAGTAATCTACTCCTCCATTAGGATGATAGATGTAATCTTCTCCTCCACTAGGATGACAGATGTAATCTCCTCCTTTATTAGGATGATAGATGTAATCTACTCCTCCATTAGGATGATAGATGTAATCTACGCCTCCATTAGGATGATAGATGATAGATGTAATCTCCTCCTCCATTAGGATGATAGATGTAATCTACTCCTCCTTTAGATGATAGATGATAGATGTAACCTCCTCCATTAGGATGATAGATGTAATCTACACCTCCATTAGGATGATAGATGATAGATGTTATCTCCTCCTCCATTAGGATGATAGATGTAATCTACTCCTCCATTAGGATGATAGATGTAATCTACTCCTCCATTAGGATGATAGATGTAATCTACTCCTCCATTAGGATGATAGATGTAATCTACTCCTCCATTAGGATGATAGATGTAATCTCCTCCTCCATTAGGATGATAAATGTAATCTACTCCTCCATTAGGATGATAGATGATAGATGTAATCTACTCCCTCATTGGAATTATAGATGTAATCTACTCCTCTGATAGATGTAATCTACACCTCCATTAGGATGATAGATGATAGATGTAGTCTACACCTCCATTAGGATGATAGATGATAGATGTAATCTACTCCTCCATTAGGATGATAGATGTAATCTACTCCTCCATTAGGATGATAGATGATAGATGTAATCTACTCCTCCATTAGGATGATAGATGATAGATGTAATCTACTCCTCCATTAGGATGATAGTTGTAATCTACTCCTCCATTAGGATGATAGATGTAATCTACACCTCCATTAGGATGATAGATGTAATCTACACCTCCATTAGGATGATAGATGATATATGTAATCTACTCCTCCATTAGGATGATAGATGTAATCTACTCCTCCATTAGGATGATAGAAGTAATCTACTCCTCCATTAGGATGATAGATGATATATGTAATCTACTCCTCCATTAGGATGATAGATGATAGATGTAATCTACTCCTCCGTTAGGATGATAGATGTAATCTACTCCTCCATTAGGATGATAGATGTAATCTACACCTCCAATAGGATGATAGATGTAATCTACACCTCCATTAGGATGATAGATGTAATCTCCTCCTCCATTAGGATGATAAATGTAATCTACTCCTCCATTAGGATGATAGATGATAGATGTAATCTACTCCCTCATTGGAATTATAGATGTAATCTACTCCTCTGATAGATGTAATCTACACCTCCATTAGGATGATAGATGATAGATGTAGTCTACACCTCCATTAGGATGATAGATGATAGATGTAATCTACTCCTCCATTAGGATGATAGATGTAATCTACTCCTCCATTAGGATGATAGATGTAATCTACACCTCCATTAGGATGATAGATGTAATCTACTCCTCCATTAGGATGATAGATGATAGATGTAATCTCCACCTCCATTAGGATGATAGATGATAGATGTTATCTCCTCCTCCATTAGGATGATAGATGTAATCTACTCCTCCATTAGGATGATAGATGTAATCTACTCCTCCATTAGGATGATAGATGTAATCTACTCCTCCATTAGGATGATAGATGTAATCTACTCCTCCATTAGGATGATAGATGTAATCTCCTCCTCCATTAGGATGATAAATGTAATCTACTCCTCCATTAGGATGATAGATGATAGATGTAATCTACTCCCTCATTGGAATTATAGATGTAATCTACTCCTCTGATAGATGTAATCTACACCTCCATTAGGATGATAGATGATAGATGTAGTCTACACCTCCATTAGGATGATAGATGATAGATGTAATCTACTCCTCCATTAGGATGATAGATGTAATCTACTCCTCCATTAGGATGATAGATGATAGATGTAATCTACTCCTCCATTAGGATGATAGATGATAGATGTAATCGACTCCTCCATTAGGATGATAGATGTAATCTACACCTCCATTAGGATGATAGATGTAATCTACTCCTCCATTAGGATGATAGATGATAGATGTAATCTCCACCTCCATTAGGATGATAGATGATAGATGTAATCTACTCCTCCGTTAGGATGATAGATGATAGATGTAATCGACTCCTCCATTAGGATGATAGATGTAATCTACTCCTCCATTAGGATGATAGATGATAGATGTAATCTACTCCTCCATTAGGATGATAGATGATAGATGTAATCGACTCCTCCATTAGGATGATAGATGTAATCTACACCTCCATTAGGATGATAGATGTAATCTACTCCTCCATTAGGATGATAGATGATAGATGTAATCTACACCTCCATTAGGATGATAGATGTAATCTACTCCTCCATTAGGATGATAGATGTAATCTACTCCTCCATTAGGATGATAGATGTAATCTACAACTCCATTAGGATGATAGATGTAATCTACACCTCCATTAGGATGATACATGATATATGTAATCTACTCCTCCATTAGGATGATAGATGTAATCTACTCCTCCATTAGGATGATAGAAGTAATCTACTCCTCCATTAGGATGATAGATGATATATGTAATCTACTCCTCCATTAGGATGATAGATGATAGATGTAATCTACTCCTCCGTTAGGATGATAGATGTAATCTACTCCTCCATTAGGATGATAGATGTAATCTACACCTCCAATAGGATGATAGATGTAATCTACACCTCCATTAGGATGATAGATGTAATCTCCTCCTCCATTAGGATGATAAATGTAATCTACTCCTCCATTAGGATGATAGATGATAGATGTAATCTACTCCCTCATTGGAATTATAGATGTAATCTACTCCTCTGATAGATGTAATCTACACCTCCATTAGGATGATAGATGATAGATGTAGTCTACACCTCCATTAGGATGATAGATGATAGATGTAATCTACTCCTCCATTAGGATGATAGATGTAATCTACTCCTCCATTAGGATGATAGATGTAATCTACACCTCCATTAGGATGATAGATGTAATCTACTCCTCCATTAGGATGATAGATGATAGATGTAATCTCCACCTCCATTAGGATGATAGATGATAGATGTAATCTACTCCTCCGTTAGGATGATAGATGATAGATGTAATCGACTCCTCCATTAGGATGATAGATGTAATCTACTCCTCCATTAGGATGATAGATGATAGATGTAATCTACTCCTCCATTAGGATGATAGATGATAGATGTAATCGACTCCTCCATTAGGATGATAGATGTAATCTACACCTCCATTAGGATGATAGATGTAATCTACTCCTCCATTAGGATGATAGATGATAGATGTAATCTACACCTCCATTAGGATGATAGATGTAATCTACTCCTCCATTAGGATGATAGATGTAATCTACTCCTCCATTAGGATGATAGATGTAATCTACACCTCCATTAGGATGATAGATGTAATCTACACCTCCATTAGGATGATAGATGATATATGTAATCTACTCCTCCATTAGGATGATAGATGTAATCTACTCCTCCATTAGGATGATAGAAGTAATCTACTCCTCCATTAGGATGATAGATGATATATGTAATCTACTCCTCCATTAGGATGATAGATGATAGATGTAATCTACTCCTCCGTTAGGATGATAGATGTAATCTACTCCTCCATTAGGATGATAGATGTAATCTACACCTCCAATAGGATGATAGATGTAATCTACACCTCCATTAGGATGATAGATGATAGATGTAATCTACACCTCCATTAGGATGATAGATGATAGGTTTAATCTACTCCTCCGTTAGGAAGATAGAAGTAATCTACTCCTCCATTAGGATGATAGAAGTAATCTACTCCTCCATTAGGATGATAGATGTAATCTTCTCCTCCACTAGGATGACAGATGTAATCTCCTCCTCCATTAGGATGATAGATGTAATCTACTCCTCCATTAGGATGATAGATGTAATCTACGCCTCCATTAGGATGATAGATGATAGATGTAATCTCCTCCTCCATTAGGATGATAGATGTAATCTACTCCTCCTTTAGATGATAGATGATAGATGTAACCTCCTCCATTAGGATGATAGATGTAATCTACACCTCCATTAGGATGATAGATGATAGATGTTATCTCCTCCTCCATTAGGATGATAGATGTAATCTACTCCTCCATTAGGATGATAGATGTAATCTACTCCTCCATTAGGATGATAGATGTAATCTACTCCTCCATTAGGATGATAGATGTAATCTACTCCTCCATTAGGATGATAAATGTAATCTACTCCTCCATTAGGATGATAGATGATAGATGTAATCTACTCCCTCATTGGAATTATAGATGTAATCTACTCCTCTGATAGATGTAATCTACACCTCCATTAGGATGATAGATGATAGATGTAGTCTACACCTCCATTAGGATGATAGATGATAGATGTAATCTACTCCTCCATTAGGATGATAGATGTAATCTACTCCTCCATTAGGATGATAGATGTAATCTACACCTCCATTAGGATGATAGATGTAATCTACTCCTCCATTAGGATGATAGATGATAGATGTAATCTCCACCTCCATTAGGATGATAGATGATAGATGTAATCTACTCCTCCGTTAGGATGATAGATGATAGATGTAATCGACTCCTCCATTAGGATGATAGATGTAATCTACTCCTCCATTAGGATGATAGATGATAGATGTAATCTACTCCTCCATTAGGATGATAGATGATAGATGTAATCGACTCCTCCATTAGGATGATAGATGTAATCTACACCTCCATTAGGATGATAGATGTAATCTACTCCTCCATTAGGATGATAGATGATAGATGTAATCTACACCTCCATTAGGATGATAGATGTAATCTACTCCTCCATTAGGATGATAGATGTAATCTACTCCTCCATTAGGATGATAGATGTAATCTACACCTCCATTAGGATGATAGATGTAATCTACACCTCCATTAGGATGATAGATGATATATGTAATCTACTCCTCCATTAGGATGATAGATGTAATCTACTCCTCCATTAGGATGATAGAAGTAATCTACTCCTCCATTAGGATGATAGATGATATATGTAATCTACTCCTCCATTAGGATGATAGATGATAGTTGTAATCTACTCCTCCGTTAGGATGATAGATGTAATCTACTCCTCCATTAGGATGATAGATGTAATCTACACCTCCAATAGGATGATAGATGTAATCTACACCTCCATTAGGATGAGAGATGATAGATGTAATCTACACCTCCATTAGGATGATAGATGATAGATTTAATCTACTCCTCCGTTAGGAAGATAGAAGTAATCTACTCCTCCATTAGGATGATAGAAGTAATCTACTCCTCCATTAGGACGATAGATGATAGATGTAATCTACATCTCCATTAGGATGATAGATGTAATCTACTCCTCCATTAGGATGATAGATGTAATCAACTCCTTCATTAGGATGATAGATGTAATCTACTCCTCCATTAGGATGATAGATGTAATCTACACCTCCATTAGGATGATAGATGTAATCTACTCCTCCATTAGGATAATAGATGTAATCTACTCCTCCATTTGGATGATAGATGATATATGTAATCTACTCCTCCACTAGGATGATAGATGATAGATGTAATCTACTCCTCCATTTGGATGATAGATGATATATGTAATCTACTCCTCCACTAGGATGATAGATGATAGATGTAATCTACTCCTCCATTAGGATGATAGATGATAGATGTAATCTACTCCTCCATTAGGATGACAGATGTAATCTACTCCTCCATTAGGACGATAGATTAAATCTACTCCTCCATTAGGATGATAGATGTAATCTACACCTCCATTAGGATGATAGATGTAATCTACACCTCCATTAGGATGATAGATGTAATCTACTCCTCCGTTAGGATGATAGATGTAATCTACTCCTCCATTAGGATGATAGATGATAGATGTAATCTACACCTCCATTAGGATGATAGATGATAGATGTAATCTACTCCTCCATTAGGATGATAGATGATAGATGTAATCTACTCCTCCATTAGGATGATAGATGTAATCTACTCCTCCACTAGGATGATAGATGATAGATGTAATCTACTCCTCCATTAGGATGATAGATGATAGATGTAATCTACTCCCTCATTGGAATTATAGATGTAATCTACACCTCCATTAGGATGATAGTTGTAATCTACTCCTCCATTAGGATGATAGATGTAATCTACTCCTGCATTAGGATGATAGATGATAGATGTAATCTACTCCTCCATTAGGATGATAGATGTAATCTACACCTCCATTAGGATGATAGATGTAATCTACTCCTCCATTAGGATGATAGATGTAATCTACTCCTCCATTAGGATGATAGATGTAATCTACTCCTCCATTAGGATGATATATGTAATCTACTCCTCCATTAGGATGATAGATGTAATCTACTCCTCCACTAGGATGACAGATGTAATCTCCTCCTCCATTAGGATGATAGATGTAATCTACTCCTCCATTAGGATGATAGATGTAATCTACTCCTCCATTAGGATGATAGATGTAATCTACTCCTCCATTAGGATGATAGATGTAATCTACTCCTCCCTTAGGATGATAGATGATAGATGTAATCTCCTCCTCCATTAGGATGATAGATGTAATCTACTCCTCCATTAGGATGATAGATGTAATCTACTCCTCCATTAGGATGATAGATGTAATCTACTCCTCCATTAGGATGATAGATGTAATCTCCTCCTCCATTAGGATGATAAATGTAATCTACTCCTCCATTAGGATGATAGATGATAGATGTAATCTACTCCCTCATTGGAATTATAGATGTAATCTACTCCTCTGATAGATGTAATCTACACCTCCATTAGGATGATAGATGATAGATGTAGTCTACACCTCCATTAGGACGATAGATGATAGATGTAATCTACTCCTCCATTAGGATGATAGATGTAATCTACTCCTCCATTAGGATGATAGATGTAATCTACACCTCCATTAGGATGATAGATGTAATCTACTCCTCCATTAGGATGATAGATGATAGATGTAATCTCCACCTCCATTAGGATGATAGATGATAGATGTAATCTACTCCTCCGTTAGGATGATAGATGATAGATGTAATCGACTCCTCCATTAGGATGATAGATGTAATCTACTCCTCCATTAGGATGATAGATGATAGATGTAATCTACTCCTCCATTAGGATGATAGATGATAGATGTAATCGACTCCTCCATTAGGATGATAGATGTAATCTACACCTCCATTAGGATGATAGATGTAATCTACTCCTCCATTAGGATGATAGATGATAGATGTAATCTACACCTCCATTAGGATGATAGATGTAATCTACTCCTCCATTAGGATGATAGATGTAATCTACTCCTCCATTAGGATGATAGATGTAATCTACACCTCCATTAGGATGATAGATGTAATCTACACCTCCATTAGGATGATAGATGATATATGTATTCTACTCCTCCATTAGGATGATAGATGTAATCTACTCCTCCATTAGGATGATAGAAGTAATCTACTCCTCCATTAGGATGATAGATGATATATGTCATCTACTCCTCCATTAGGATGATAGATGATAGATGTAATCTACTCCTCCGTTAGGATGATAGATGTAATCTACTCCTCCATTAGGATGATAGATGTAATCTACACCTCCAATAGGATGATAGATGTAATCTACACCTCCATTAGGATGATAGATGATAGATGTAATCTACACCTCCATTAGGATGATAGATGATAGATTTAATCTACTCCTCCGTTAGGAAGATAGAAGTAATCTACTCCTCCATTAGGATGATAGAAGTAATCTACTCCTCCATTAGGACGATAGATGATAGATGTAATCTACATCTCCATTAGGATGATAGATGTAATCTACTCCTCCATTAGGATGATAGATGTAATCAACTCCTTCATTAGGATGATAGATGTAATCTACTCCTCCATTAGGATGATAGATGTAATCTACACCTCCATTAGGATGATAGATGTAATCTACTCCTCCATTAGGATAATAGATGTAATCTACTCCTCCATTTGGATGATAGATGATATATGTAATCTACTCCTCCACTAGGATGATAGATGATAGATGTAATCTACTCCTCCATTTGGATGATAGATGATATATGTAATCTACTCCTCCACTAGGATGATAGATGATAGATGTAATCTACTCCTCCATTAGGATGATAGATGATAGATGTAATCTACTCCTCCATTAGGATGACAGATGTAATCTACTCCTCCATTAGGACGATAGATTAAATCTACTCCTCCATTAGGATGATAGATGTAATCTACACCTCCATTAGGATGATAGATGTAATCTACACCTCCATTAGGATGATAGATGTAATCTACTCCTCCGTTAGGATGATAGATGTAATCTACTCCTCCATTAGGATGATAGATGATAGATGTAATCTACACCTCCATTAGGATGATAGATGATAGATGTAATCTACTCCTCCATTAGGATGATAGATGATAGATGTAATCTACTCCCTCATTGGAATTAAAGATGTAATCTACACCTCCATTAGGATGATAGTTGTAATCTACTCCTCCATTAGGATGATAGATGTAATCTACTCCTGCATTAGGATGATAGATGATAGATGTAATCTACTCCTCCATTAGGATGATAGATGTAATCTACACCTCCATTAGGATGATATATGTAATCTACTCCTCCATTAGGATGATAGATGTAATCTACTCCTCCATTAGGATGATAGATGTAATCTACTCCTCCATTAGGATGATATATGTAATCTACTCCTCCATTAGGATGATAGATGTAATCTACTCCTCCACTAGGATGACAGATGTAATCTCCTCCTCCATTAGGATGATAGATGTAATCTACTCCTCCATTAGGATGATAGATGTAATCTACTCCTCCATTAGGATGATAGATGTAATCTACTCCTCCATTAGGATGATAGATGTAATCTACTCCTCCCTTAGGATGATAGATGATAGATGTAATCTCCTCCTCCATTAGGATGATAGATGTAATCTACTCCTCCATTAGGATGATAGATGTAATCTACTCCTCCATTAGGATGATAGATGTAATCTACTCCTCCATTAGGATGATAGATGTAATCTCCTCCTCCATTAGGATGATAAATGTAATCTACTCCTCCATTAGGATGATAGATGATAGATGTAATCTACTCCTCCGTTAGGATGATAGATGTAATCTACTCCTCCATTAGGATGATAGATGTAATCTACACCTCCAATAGGATGATAGATGTAATTTACACCTCCATTAGGATGATAGATGATAGATGTAATCTACACCTCCATTAGGATGATAGATGATAGATTTAATCTACTCCTCCGTTAGGAAGATAGAAGTAATCTACTCCTCCATTAGGATGATAGAAGTAATCTACTCCTCCATTAGGACGATAGATGATAGATGTAATCTACATCTCCATTAGGATGATAGATGTAATCTACTCCTCCATTAGGATGATAGATGTAATCAACTCCTTCATTAGGATGATAGATGTAATCTACTCCTCCATTAGGATGATAGATGTAATCTACACCTCCATTAGGATGATAGATGTAATCTACTCCTCCATTAGGATAATAGATGTAATCTACTCCTCCATTTGGATGATAGATGATATATGTAATCTACTCCTCCACTAGGATGATAGATGATAGATGTAATCTACTCCTCCATTTGGATGATAGATGATATATGTAATCTACTCCTCCACTAGGATGATAGATGATAGATGTAATCTACTCCTCCATTAGGATGATAGATGATAGATGTAATCTACTCCTCCATTAGGATGACAGATGTAATCTACTCCTCCATTAGGACGATAGATTAAATCTACTCCTCCATTAGGATGATAGATGTAATCTACACCTCCATTAGGATGATAGATGTAATCTACACCTCCATTAGGATGATAGATGTAATCTACTCCTCCGTTAGGATGATAGATGTAATCTACTCCTCCATTAGGATGATAGATGATAGATGTAATCTACACCTCCATTAGGATGATAGATGATAGATGTAATCTACTCCTCCATTAGGATGATAGATGATAGATGTAATCTACTCCCTCATTGGAATTATAGATGTAATCTACACCTCCACTAGGATGACAGTTGTAATCTACTCCTCCATTAGGATGATAGATGTAATCTACTCCTGCATTAGGATGATAGATGATAGATGTAATCTACTCCTCCATTAGGATGATAGATGTAATCTACACCTCCATTAGGATGATATATGTAATCTACTCCTCCATTAGGATGATAGATGTAATCTACTCCTCCATTAGGATGATAGATGTAATCTACTCCTCCATTAGGAGGATATATGTAATCTACTCCTCCATTAGGATGATAGATGTAATCTACTCCTCCACTAGGATGACAGATGTAATCTCCTCCTCCATTAGGATGATAGATGTAATCTACTCCTCCATTAGGATGATAGATGTAATCTACTCCTCCATTAGGATGATAGATGTAATCTACTCCTCCATTAGGATGATAGATGTAATCTACTCCTCCCTTAGGATGATAGATGATAGATGTAATCTCCTCCTCCATTAGGATGATAGATGTAATCTACTCCTCCATTAGGATGATAGATGTAATCTACTCCTCCATTAGGATGATAGATGTAATCTACTCCTCCATTAGGATGATAGATGTAATCTCCTCCTCCATTAGGATGATAAATGTAATCTACTCCTCCATTAGGATGATAGATGATAGATGTAATCTACTCCCTCATTGGAATTATAGATGTAATCTACTCCTCTGATAGATGTAATCTACACCTCCATTAGGATGATAGATGATAGATGTAGTCTACACCTCCATTAGGATGATAGATGATAGATGTAATCTACTCCTCCATTAGGATGATAGATGTAATCTACTCCTCCATTAGGATGATAGATGTAATCTACACCTCCATTAGGATGATAGATGTAATCTACTCCTCCATTAGGATGATAGATGATAGATGTAATCTCCACCTCCATTAGGATGATAGATGATAGATGTAATCTACTCCTCCGTTAGGATGATAGATGATAGATGTAATCGACTCCTCCATTAGGATGATAGATGTAATCTACTCCTCCATTAGGATGATAGATGATAGATGTAATCTACTCCTCCATTAGGATGATAGATGATAGATGTAATCGACTCCTCCATTAGGATGATAGATGTAATCTACACCTCCATTAGGATGATAGATGTAATCTACTCCTCCATTAGGATGATAGATGATAGATGTAATCTACACCTCCATTAGGATGATAGATGTAATCTACTCCTCCATTAGGATGATAGATGTAATCTACTCCTCCATTAGGATGATAGATGTAATCTACACCTCCATTAGGATGATAGATGTAATCTACACCTCCATTAGGATGATAGATGATATATGTAATCTACTCCTCCATTAGGATGATAGATGTAATCTACTCCTCCATTAGGATGATAGATGTAATCTACTCCTCCATTAGGATGATAGATGATATATGTAATCTACTCCTCCATTAGCATGATAGATGATAGATGTAATCTACTCCTCCGTTAGGATGATAGATGTAATCTACTCCTCCATTAGGATGATAGATGTAATCTACACCTCCAATAGGATGATAGATGTAATCTACACCTCCATTAGGATGATAGATGTAATCTACTCCTCCATTAGGATGATAGATGTAATCTACACCTCCATTAGGATGATAGATGATAGATTTAATCTACTCCTCCGTTAGGAAGATAGAAGTAATCTACTCCTCCATTAGGACGATAGATGATAGATGTAATCTACATCTCCATTAGGATGATAGATGTAATCTACTCCTCCATTAGGATGATAGATGATATATGTAATCTACTCCTCCACTAGGATGATAGATGATAGATGTAATCTACTCCTCCATTTGGATGATAGATGATAGATGTAATCTACTCCTCCATTAGGATGATAGATGATAGATGTAATCTCCTCCTCCATTAGGATGATAGATGATAGATGTAATCTACTCCTCCATTAGGATGATAGATGTAATCTACACCTCCATTAGGATGATAGATGATAGATGTAATCTACTCCTCCATTAGGATGATAGATGATAGATGTAATCTACTCCTCCATTAGGATGATAGATGATAGATGTAATCTACTCCTCCATTAGGATGATAGATGTAATCTACTCCTCCATTAGGATGATAGATGTAATCTACTCCTCCATTAGGATGATAGATGTAATCTACTCCTCCATTAGGATGATAGATGATAGATGTAATCTCCTCCTCCATTAGGATGATAGATGTAATCTACTCCTCCTTTAGATGATAGATGATAGATGTAACCTCCTCCATTAGGATGATAGATGTAATCTACACCTCCATTAGGATGATAGATGATAGATGTTATCTCCTCCTCCATTAGGATGATAGATGTAATCTAATCCTCCATTAGGATGATAGATGTAATCTACTCCTCCGTTACGATGATAGATGATAGATGTAATCGTCTCCTCCATTAGGATGATAGATGTAATCTACTCCTCCATTAGGATGATAGATGATAGATGTAATCTACTCCTCCATTAGGATGATAGATGATAGATGTAATCGACTCCTCCATTAGGATGATAGATGTAATCTACTCCTCCATTAGGATGATAGATGTAATCTACACCTCCATTAGGATGAAATATGTAATCTACTCCTCCATTAGGATGATAGATGTAGTGTACTCCTCCATTAGGATGATAGATGTAATCTACTCCTCCATTAGGATGATAGATGTAATCTACTCCTCCATTAGGATGATATATGTAATCTACTACTCCATTAGGATGATAGACGTAATCTACTCCTCCACTAGGATGACAGATGTAATCTCCTCCTCCATTAGGATGATAGATGTAATCTACTCCTCCATTAGGATGATAGATGTAATCTACGCCTCCATTAGGATGATAGATGTAATCTACTCCTCCATTAGGATGATAGATGTAATCTACTCCTCCATTAGGATGATAGATGTAATCTACTCCTCCATTAGGATGATAGATGATAGATGTAATCTCCTCCTCCATTAGGATGATAGATGTAATCTACTCCTCCTTTAGATGATAGATGATAGATGTAACCTCCTCCATTAGGATGATAGATGTAATCTACACCTCCATTAGGATGATAGATGATAGATGTTATCTCCTCCTCCATTAGGATGATAGATGTAATCTAATCCTCCATTAGGATGATAGATGTAATCTACTCCTCCATTAGGATGATAGATGTAATCTACTCCTCCATTAGGATGATAGATGTAATCTACTCCTCCATTAGGATGATATATGTAATCTCCTCCTCCATTAGGATGATAAATGTAATCTACACCTCCATTAGGATGATAGATGATAGATGTAATCTACTCCCTCATTGGAATTATAGATGTAATCTACTCCTCTGATAGATGTAATCTACACCTCCATTAGGATGATAGATGATAGATGTAGTCTACACCTCCATTAGGATGATAGATGTAATCTACACCTCCATTAGGATGATAGATGTAATCTACTCCTCCATTAGGATGATAGATGATAGATGTAATCTACACCTCCATTAGGATGATAGATGATAGATGTAATCTACTCCTCCGTTAGGATGATAGATGATAGATGTAATCGACTCCTCCATTAGGATGATAGATCTAATCTACTCCTCCATTAGGATGATAGATGATAGATGTAATCTACTCCTCCATTAGGATGATAGATGATAGATGTAATCGACTCCTCCATTAGGATGATAGATGTAATCTACACCTCCATTAGGATGATAGATGTAATCTACTCCTCCATTAGGATGATAGATGTAATCTACTCCTCCATTAGGATGATAGATGTAATCTACTCCTCCATTAAGATTATAGATGTAATCTACACCTCCATTAGGATGATAGATGTAATCTACACCTCCATTAGGATGATAGATGATATATGTAATCTACTCCTCCATTAGGATGATAGATGTAATCTACTCCTCCATTAGGATGATAGATGTAATCTACTCCTCCATTAGGATGATAGATGATATATGTAATCTACTCCTCCATTAGGATGATAGATGATAGATGTAATCTACTCCTCTGTTAGGATGATAGATGTAATCTACTCCTCCATTAGGATGATAGATGTAATCTACACCTCCATTAGGATGATAGATGTAATCTACACCTCCATTAGGATGATAGATGATAGATGTAATCTACACCTCCATTAGGATGATAGATTATAGATTTAATCTACTCCTCCGTTAGGATGATAGAAGTAATCTACTCCTCCATTAGGATGATAGAAGTAATCTACTCCTCCATTAGGACGATAGATGATAGATGTAATCTACATCTCCATTAGGATGATAGAAGTAATCTACTCCTCCATTAGGATGATAGAAGTAATCTACTCCTCCATTAGGACGATAGATGATATATGCAATCTACATCTCCATTAGGATGATAGATGTAATCTACACCTCCATTAGGATGATAGATGTAATCTACTCCTCCATTAGGATAATAGATGTAATCTACTCCTCCATTTGGATGATAGATGATATATGTAATCTACTCCTCCACTAGGATGATAGATGATAGATGTAATCTACTCCTCCATTTGGATGATAGATGATATATGTAATCTACTCCTCCACTAGGATGATAGATGATAGATGTAATCTACTCCTCCATTAGGATGATAGATGATAGATGTAATCTACTCCTCCATTAGGATGACAGATGTAATCTACTCCTCCATTAGGACGATAGATGTAATCTACTCCTCCATTAGGATGATAGATGTAATCTACACCTCCATTAGGATGATAGATGTAATCTACACCTCCATTAGGATGATAGATGTAATCTACTCCTCCGTTAGAATGATAGATGTAATCTACTCCTCCATTAGGATGATAGATGTAATCTACTCCTCCATTAGGATGATAGATGTAATCTACACCTCCATTAGGATGATAGATGTAATCTACTCCTCCATTAGGATGATAGATGTAATCTACACCTCCATTAGGATGATAGATGTAATCTACACCTCCATTAGGATGATAGATGATATATGTAATCTACTCCTCCATTAGGATGATAGATGTAATCTACTCCTCCATTAGGATGATAGATGTATTCTACACCTCCATTAGGATGATAGATGTAATCTACACCTCCATTAGGATGATAGATGATAGATGTAATCTACTCCTCCATTAGGATGATAGATGTAATCTACTCCTCCATTAGGATGATAGATGTAATCTACTCCTCCATTAGGATGATAGATGTAATCTACTCCTCCATTAGGATGACAGATGTAATCTACTCCTCCATTAGGATGATAGATGATAGAAGTAATCTACATCTCCATTAGGATGATAGATGTAATCTACTCCTCCATTAGGATGATAGATGTAATCTACTCCTCCATAAGGATGATAGATGTAATCTCCTCCTCCATTAGGATGATAGATGATAGATGTAATCTACACCTCCATTAGGATGATAGATGATATATGTAATCTACTCCTCCATTAGGATGATAGATGTAATCTACTCCTCCATTAGGATGATAGATGTAATCTACACCTCCATTAGGATGATAGATGTAATCTACTCCTCCATTAGGATGATAGATGTAATCTACACCTCCATTAGGATGATAGATGTAATCTGCACCTCCATTAGGATGATAGATGATAGATGTGATCTACTCCTCCATTAGGATGATAGATGTAATCTACACCTCCATTAGGATGATAGATGTAATCTGCACCTCCATTAGGATGATAGATGATAGATGTGATCTACTCCTCCATTAGGATGATAGATGTAATCTCCTCCTCCATTAGGATGATAGATGTAATCTACTCCTCCATTAGGATGATAGATGATAGATGTAATCTACTCTCCCATTAGGATTATATATGTAATCTACTCCTCCATTAGGATGATAGATGTAATCTACTCCTCCATTAGGATGACAGATGATAGATGTAATCTACTCCCCATTAGGATGATAGATGTAATCTACTGCTCCATTAGGATGATAGATGTAATCTACTCCTCCATTAGGATGATAGATGTAATCTCCTCCTCCATTAGGATGATAGATGTAATCTCCTCCTCCATTAGGATGATAAATGTAATCTACACCTCCATTAGGATGATAGATGATAGACGTAATCTACTCCCTCATTGGAATTATAGATGTAATCTACTCCTCTGATAGATGTAATCTACACCTCCATTAGGATGATAGATGATAGATGTTATCTCCTCCTCCATTAGGATGATAGATGTAATCTACTCCTCCATTAGGATGATAGATGTAATCTACACCTCCATTAGGATGATAGATGTAATCTCCTCCTCCATTAGGATGATAGATGATAGATGTAATCTGCACCTCCATTAGGATGATAGATGATAGATGTAATCTCCTCCTCCATTAGGATGATAGATGATAGATGTAATCTCCTCCTCCATTAGGATGATAGATGTAATCTACTCCTCCATTAGGATGATAGATGATAGATGTAATCTGCACCTCCATTAGGATGATAGATGATAGATGTGATCTACTCCTCCATTAGGATGATAGATGTAATCTCCTCCTCCATTAGGATGATAGATGTAATCTACTCCTCCATTAGGATGATAGATGATAGACGTAATCTACTCCCCCATTAGGATTATATATGTAATCTACTCCTTTATTAGGATGATAGATGTAATCTACTCCTCCATTAGGATGACAGATGATAGATGTAATCTACTCCCCATTAGGATGATAGATGTAATCTACTGCTCCATTAGGATGATAGATGTAATCTACTCCTCCATTAGGATGACAGATGTAATCTACTCTTCCATTAGGATGATAGATGTAATCTCCTCCTCCATTAGGATGATAGATGTAATCTACTCCTCCATTAGGATGATAGATGTAATCTCCTCCTCCATTAGGATGATAGATGTAATCTACACCTCCATTAGGATGATAGATGTAATCTACTCCTCCATTAGGATGATAGATGTAATCTACTCCTCCACTAGGATGACAGATGTAATCTCCTCCTCCATTAGGATGATATATGTAATCTACTCCTCCATTAGGATGATAGATGTAATCTACTCCTCCATTAGGATGATAGATGTAATCTGCACCTCCACTATGATGATAGATGATAGATGTAATCTACTCCTCCATTAGGATGATAGATGTAATCTACTCCTCCACTAGGATGACAGATGTAAACTCCTCCTCCATTAGGATGATATATGTAATCTACTCCTCCATTAGGATGATAGATGTAATCTACTCCTCCATTAGGATGATAGATGTAATCTACTCCTCCATTAGGATGATAGATGTAATCTACTTCTCCATTAGGATGATATATGTAATCTACTCCTCCATTAGGATGATAGATGTAATCTTCTCCTCCACTAGGATGACAGATGTAATCTCCTCCTCCATTAGGATGATAGATGTAATCTACTCCTCCATTAGGATGATAGATGTAATCTACGCCTCCATTAGGATGATAGATGTAATCTACTCCTCCATTAGGATGATAGATGTAATCTACTCCTCCATTAGGATGATAGATGTAATCTACTCCTCCATTAGGATGATAGATGATAGATGTAATCTCCTCCTCCATTAGGATGATAGATGTAATCTACTCCTCCTTTAGATGATAGATGATAGATGTAACCTCCTCCATTAGGATGATAGATGTAATCTACACCTCCATTAGGATGATAGATGATAGATGTTATCTCCTCCTCCATTAGGATGATAGATGTAATCTACTCCTCCATTAGGATGATAGATGTAATCTACTCCTCCATTAGGATGATAGATGTAATCTACTCCTCCATTAGGATGATAGATGTAATCTACTCCTCCATTAGGATGATAGATGTAATCTCCTCCTCCATTAGGATGATAAATGTAATCTACTCCTCCATTAGGATGATAGAAGATAGATGTAATCTACTCCCTCATTGGAATTATAGATGTAATCTACTCCTCTGATAGATGTAATCTACACCTCCATTAGGATGATAGATGATAGATGTAGTCTACACCTCCATTAGGATGATAGATGATAGATGTAATCTACTCCTCCATTAGGATGATAGATGTAATCTACTCCTCCATTAGGATGATAGATGTAATCTACACCTCCATTAGGATGATAGATGTAATCTACTCCTCCATTAGGATGATAGATGATAGATGTAATCTCCACCTCCATTAGGATGATAGATGATAGATGTAATCTACTCCTCCGTTAGGATGATAGATGATAGATGTAATCGACTCCTCCATTAGGATGATAGATGTAATCTACTCCTCCATTAGGATGATAGATGATAGATGTAATCTACTCCTCCATTAGGATGATAGATGATAGATGTAATCGACTCCTCCATTAGGATGATAGATGTAATCTACACCTCCATTAGGATGATAGATGTAATCTACTCCTCCATTAGGATGATAGATGATAGATGTAATCTACACCTCCATTGGGATGATAGATGTAACCTACTCCTCCATTAGGATGATAGATGTAATCTACTCCTCCATTAGGATGATAGATGTAATCTACACCTCCATTAGGATGATAGATGTAATCTACACCTCCATTAGGATGATAGATGATATATGTAATCTACTCCTCCATTAGGATGATAGATGTAATCTACTCCTCCATTAGGATGATAGAAGTAATCTACTCCTCCATTAGGATGATAGATGATATATGTAATCTACTCCTCCATTAGGATGATAAATGATAGATGTAATCTACTCCTCCGTTAGGATGATAGATGTAATCTACTCCTCCATTAGGATGATAGATGTAATCTACACCTCCAATAGGATGATAGATTTAATCTACACCTCCATTAGGATGATAGATGATAGATGTAATCTACACCTCCATTAGGATGATAGATGATAGATTTAATCTACTCCTCCGTTAGGAAGATAGAAGTAATCTACTCCTCCATTAGGATGATAGAAGTAATCTACTCCTCCATTAGGACGATAGATGTAATCTACTCCTCCATTAGGATGATAGATGTAATCTACTCCTCCATTAGGATGATAGATGTAATCTACTCCTCCACTAGGATGACAGATGTAATCTCCTCCTCCATTAGGATGATATATGTAATCTACTCCTCCATTAGGATGATAGATGTAATCTACTCCTCCATTAGGATGATAGATGTAATCTGCACCTCCATTATGATGATAGATGATAGATGTAATCTACTCCTCCATTAGGATGATAGATGTAATCTACTCCTCCACTAGGATGACAGATGTAAACTCCTCCTCCATTAGGATGATATATGTAATCTACTCCTCCATTAGGATGATAGATGTAATCTACTCCTCCATTAGGATGATAGATGTAATCTACTCCTCCATTAGGATGATAGATGTAATCTACTTCTCCATTAGGATGATATATGTAATCTACTCCTCCATTAGGATGATAGATGTAATCTTCTCCTCCAATAGGATGACAGATGTAATCTCCTCCTCCATTAGGATGATAGATGTAATCTACTCCTCCATTACGATGATAGATGTAATCTACGCCTCCATTAGGATGATAGATGATAGATGTAATCTCCTCCTCCATTAGGATGATAGATGTAATCTACTCCTCCTTTAGATGATAGATGATAGATGTAACCTCCTCCATTAGGATGATAGATGTAATCTACACCTCCATTAGGATGATAGATGATAGATGTTATCTCCTCCTCCATTAGGATGATAGATGTAATCTACTCCTCCATTAGGATGATAGATGTAATCTACTCCTCCATTAGGATGATAGATGTAATCTACTCCTCCATTAGGATGATAGATGTAATCTACTCCTCCATTAGGATGATAGATGTAATCTCCTCCTCCATTAGGATGATAAATGTAATCTACTCCTCCATTAGGATGATAGATGATAGATGTAATCTACTCCCTCATTGGAATTATAGATGTAATCTACTCCTCTGATAGATGTAATCTACACCTCCATTAGGATGATAGATGATAGATGTAGTCTACACCTCCATTAGGATGATAGATGATAGATGTAATCTACTCCTCCATTAGGATGATAGATGTAATCTACTCCTCCATTAGGATGATAGATGTAATCTACACCTCCATTAGGATGATAGATGTAATCTACTCCTCCATTAGGATGATAGATGATAGATGTAATCTCCACCTCCATTAGGATGATAGATGATAGATGTAATCTACTCCTCCGTTAGGATGATAGATGATAGATGTAATCGACTCCTCCATTAGGATGATAGATGTAATCTACTCCTCCATTAGGATGATAGATGATAGATGTAATCTACTCCTCCATTAGGATGATAGATGATAGATGTAATCGACTCCTCCATTAGGATGATAGATGTAATCTACACCTCCATTAGGATGATAGATGTAATCTACTCCTCCATTAGGATGATAGATGATAGATGTAATCTACACCTCCATTAGGATGATAGATGTAATCTACTCCTCCATTAGGATGATAGATGTAATCTACTCCTCCATTAGGATGATAGATGTAATCTACACCTCCATTAGGATGATAGATGTAATCTACACCTCCATTAGGATGATAGATGATATATGTAATCTACTCCTCCATTAGGATGATAGATGTAATCTACTCCTCCATTAGGATGATAGAAGTAATCTACTCCTCCATTAGGATGATAGATGATATATGTAATCTACTCCTCCATTAGGATGATAGATGATAGATGTAATCTACTCCTCCGTTAGGATGATAGATGTAATCTACTCCTCCATTAGGATGATAGATGTAATCTACACCTCCAATAGGATGATAGATGTAATCTACACCTCCATTAGGATGATAGATGATAGATGTAATCTACACCTCCATTAGGATGATAGATGATAGATTTAATCTACTCCTCCGTTAGGAAGATAGAAGTAATCTACTCCTCCATTAGGATGATAGAAGTAATCTACTCCTCCATTAGGATGATAGATGTAATCTTCTCCTCCACTAGGATGACAGATGTAATCTCCTCCTCCATTAGGATGATAGATGTAATCTACTCCTCCATTAGGATGATAGATGTAATCTACGCCTCCATTAGGATGATAGATGATAGATGTAATCTCCTCCTCCATTAGGATGATAGATGTAATCTACTCCTCCTTTAGATGATAGATGATAGATGTAACCTCCTCCATTAGGATGATAGATGTAATCTACACCTCCATTAGGATGATAGATGATAGATGTTATCTCCTCCTCCATTAGGATGATAGATGTAATCTACTCCTCCATTAGGATGATAGATGTAATCTACTCCTCCATTAGGATGATAGATGTAATCTACTCCTCCATTAGGATGATAGATGTAATCTACTCCTCCATTAGGATGATAGATGTAATCTCCTCCTCCATTAGGATGATAAATGTAATCTACTCCTCCATTAGGATGATAGATGATAGATGTAATCTACTCCCTCATTGGAATTATAGATGTAATCTACTCCTCTGATAGATGTAATCTACACCTCCATTAGGATGATAGATGATAGATGTAGTCTACACCTCCATTAGGATGATAGATGATAGATGTAATCTACTCCTCCATTAGGATGATAGATGTAATCTACTCCTCCATTAGGATGATAGATGATAGATGTAATCTACTCCTCCATTAGGATGATAGATGATAGATGTAATCGACTCCTCCATTAGGATGATAGATGTAATCTACACCTCCATTAGGATGATAGATGTAATCTACTCCTCCATTAGGATGATAGATGATAGATGTAATCTCCACCTCCATTAGGATGATAGATGATAGATGTAATCTACTCCTCCGTTAGGATGATAGATGATAGATGTAATCGACTCCTCCATTAGGATGATAGATGTAATCTACTCCTCCATTAGGATGATAGATGATAGATGTAATCTACTCCTCCATTAGGATGATAGATGATAGATGTAATCGACTCCTCCATTAGGATGATAGATGTAATCTACACCTCCATTAGGATGATAGATGTAATCTACTCCTCCATTAGGATGATAGATGATAGATGTAATCTACACCTCCATTAGGATGATAGATGTAATCTACTCCTCCATTAGGATGATAGATGTAATCTACTCCTCCATTAGGATGATAGATGTAATCTACAACTCCATTAGGATGATAGATGTAATCTACACCTCCATTAGGATGATACATGATATATGTAATCTACTCCTCCATTAGGATGATAGATGTAATCTACTCCTCCATTAGGATGATAGAAGTAATCTACTCCTCCATTAGGATGATAGATGATATATGTAATCTACTCCTCCATTAGGATGATAGATGATAGATGTAATCTACTCCTCCGTTAGGATGATAGATGTAATCTACTCCTCCATTAGGATGATAGATGTAATCTACACCTCCAATAGGATGATAGATGTAATCTACACCTCCATTAGGATGATAGATGTAATCTCCTCCTCCATTAGGATGATAAATGTAATCTACTCCTCCATTAGGATGATAGATGATAGATGTAATCTACTCCCTCATTGGAATTATAGATGTAATCTACTCCTCTGATAGATGTAATCTACACCTCCATTAGGATGATAGATGATAGATGTAGTCTACACCTCCATTAGGATGATAGATGATAGATGTAATCTACTCCTCCATTAGGATGATAGATGTAATCTACTCCTCCATTAGGATGATAGATGTAATCTACACCTCCATTAGGATGATAGATGTAATCTACTCCTCCATTAGGATGATAGATGATAGATGTAATCTCCACCTCCATTAGGATGATAGATGATAGATGTAATCTACTCCTCCGTTAGGATGATAGATGATAGATGTAATCGACTCCTCCATTAGGATGATAGATGTAATCTACTCCTCCATTAGGATGATAGATGATAGATGTAATCTACTCCTCCATTAGGATGATAGATGATAGATGTAATCGACTCCTCCATTAGGATGATAGATGTAATCTACACCTCCATTAGGATGATAGATGTAATCTACTCCTCCATTAGGATGATAGATGATAGATGTAATCTACACCTCCATTAGGATGATAGATGTAATCTACTCCTCCATTAGGATGATAGATGTAATCTACTCCTCCATTAGGATGATAGATGTAATCTACACCTCCATTAGGATGATAGATGTAATCTACACCTCCATTAGGATGATAGATGATATATGTAATCTACTCCTCCATTAGGATGATAGATGTAATCTACTCCTCCATTAGGATGATAGAAGTAATCTACTCCTCCATTAGGATGATAGATGATATATGTAATCTACTCCTCCATTAGGATGATAGATGATAGATGTAATCTACTCCTCCGTTAGGATGATAGATGTAATCTACTCCTCCATTAGGATGATAGATGTAATCTACACCTCCAATAGGATGATAGATGTAATCTACACCTCCATTAGGATGATAGATGATAGATGTAATCTACACCTCCATTAGGATGATAGATGATAGATTTAATCTACTCCTCCGTTAGGAAGATAGAAGTAATCTACTCCTCCATTAGGATGATAGAAGTAATCTACTCCTCCATTAGGATGATAGATGTAATCTTCTCCTCCACTAGGATGACAGATGTAATCTCCTCCTCCATTAGGATGATAGATGTAATCTACTCCTCCATTAGGATGATAGATGTAATCTACGCCTCCATTAGGATGATAGATGATAGATGTAATCTCCTCCTCCATTAGGATGATAGATGTAATCTACTCCTCCTTTAGATGATAGATGATAGATGTAACCTCCTCCATTAGGATGATAGATGTAATCTACACCTCCATTAGGATGATAGATGATAGATGTTATCTCCTCCTCCATTAGGATGATAGATGTAATCTACTCCTCCATTAGGATGATAGATGTAATCTACTCCTCCATTAGGATGATAGATGTAATCTACTCCTCCATTAGGATGATAGATGTAATCTACTCCTCCATTAGGATGATAAATGTAATCTACTCCTCCATTAGGATGATAGATGATAGATGTAATCTACTCCCTCATTGGAATTATAGATGTAATCTACTCCTCTGATAGATGTAATCTACACCTCCATTAGGATGATAGATGATAGATGTAGTCTACACCTCCATTAGGATGATAGATGATAGATGTAATCTACTCCTCCATTAGGATGATAGATGTAATCTACTCCTCCATTAGGATGATAGATGTAATCTACACCTCCATTAGGATGATAGATGTAATCTACTCCTCCATTAGGATGATAGATGATAGATGTAATCTCCACCTCCATTAGGATGATAGATGATAGATGTAATCTACTCCTCCGTTAGGATGATAGATGATAGATGTAATCGACTCCTCCATTAGGATGATAGATGTAATCTACTCCTCCATTAGGATGATAGATGATAGATGTAATCTACTCCTCCATTAGGATGATAGATGATAGATGTAATCGACTCCTCCATTAGGATGATAGATGTAATCTACACCTCCATTAGGATGATAGATGTAATCTACTCCTCCATTAGGATGATAGATGATAGATGTAATCTACACCTCCATTAGGATGATAGATGTAATCTACTCCTCCATTAGGATGATAGATGTAATCTACTCCTCCATTAGGATGATAGATGTAATCTACACCTCCATTAGGATGATAGATGTAATCTACACCTCCATTAGGATGATAGATGATATATGTAATCTACTCCTCCATTAGGATGATAGATGTAATCTACTCCTCCATTAGGATGATAGAAGTAATCTACTCCTCCATTAGGATGATAGATGATATATGTAATCTACTCCTCCATTAGGATGATAGATGATAGTTGTAATCTACTCCTCCGTTAGGATGATAGATGTAATCTACTCCTCCATTAGGATGATAGATGTAATCTACACCTCCAATAGGATGATAGATGTAATCTACACCTCCATTAGGATGAGAGATGATAGATGTAATCTACACCTCCATTAGGATGATAGATGATAGATTTAATCTACTCCTCCGTTAGGAAGATAGAAGTAATCTACTCCTCCATTAGGATGATAGAAGTAATCTACTCCTCCATTAGGACGATAGATGATAGATGTAATCTACATCTCCATTAGGATGATAGATGTAATCTACTCCTCCATTAGGATGATAGATGTAATCAACTCCTTCATTAGGATGATAGATGTAATCTACTCCTCCATTAGGATGATAGATGTAATCTACACCTCCATTAGGATGATAGATGTAATCTACTCCTCCATTAGGATAATAGATGTAATCTACTCCTCCATTTGGATGATAGATGATATATGTAATCTACTCCTCCACTAGGATGATAGATGATAGATGTAATCTACTCCTCCATTTGGATGATAGATGATATATGTAATCTACTCCTCCACTAGGATGATAGATGATAGATGTAATCTACTCCTCCATTAGGATGATAGATGATAGATGTAATCTACTCCTCCATTAGGATGACAGATGTAATCTACTCCTCCATTAGGACGATAGATTAAATCTACTCCTCCATTAGGATGATAGATGTAATCTACACCTCCATTAGGATGATAGATGTAATCTACACCTCCATTAGGATGATAGATGTAATCTACTCCTCCGTTAGGATGATAGATGTAATCTACTCCTCCATTAGGATGATAGATGATAGATGTAATCTACACCTCCATTAGGATGATAGATGATAGATGTAATCTACTCCTCCATTAGGATGATAGATGATAGATGTAATCTACTCCTCCATTAGGATGATAGATGTAATCTACTCCTCCACTAGGATGATAGATGATAGATGTAATCTACTCCTCCATTAGGATGATAGATGATAGATGTAATCTACTCCCTCATTGGAATTATAGATGTAATCTACACCTCCATTAGGATGATAGTTGTAATCTACTCCTCCATTAGGATGATAGATGTAATCTACTCCTGCATTAGGATGATAGATGATAGATGTAATCTACTCCTCCATTAGGATGATAGATGTAATCTACACCTCCATTAGGATGATAGATGTAATCTACTCCTCCATTAGGATGATAGATGTAATCTACTCCTCCATTAGGATGATAGATGTAATCTACTCCTCCATTAGGATGATATATGTAATCTACTCCTCCATTAGGATGATAGATGTAATCTACTCCTCCACTAGGATGACAGATGTAATCTCCTCCTCCATTAGGATGATAGATGTAATCTACTCCTCCATTAGGATGATAGATGTAATCTACTCCTCCATTAGGATGATAGATGTAATCTACTCCTCCATAAGGATGATAGATGTAATCTACTCCTCCCTTAGGATGATAGATGATAGATGTAATCTCCTCCTCCATTAGGATGATAGATGTAATCTACTCCTCCATTAGGATGATAGATGTAATCTACTCCTCCATTAGGATGATAGATGTAATCTACTCCTCCATTAGGATGATAGATGTAATCTCCTCCTCCATTAGGATGATAAATGTAATCTACTCCTCCATTAGGATGATAGATGATAGATGTAATCTACTCCCTCATTGGAATTATAGATGTAATCTACTCCTCTGATAGATGTAATCTACACCTCCATTAGGATGATAGATGATAGATGTAGTCTACACCTCCATTAGGACGATAGATGATAGATGTAATCTACTCCTCCATTAGGATGATAGATGTAATCTACTCCTCCATTAGGATGATAGATGTAATCTACACCTCCATTAGGATGATAGATGTAATCTACTCCTCCATTAGGATGATAGATGATAGATGTAATCTCCACCTCCATTAGGATGATAGATGATAGATGTAATCTACTCCTCCGTTAGGATGATAGATGATAGATGTAATCGACTCCTCCATTAGGATGATAGATGTAATCTACTCCTCCATTAGGATGATAGATGATAGATGTAATCTACTCCTCCATTAGGATGATAGATGATAGATGTAATCGACTCCTCCATTAGGATGATAGATGTAATCTACACCTCCATTAGGATGATAGATGTAATCTACTCCTCCATTAGGATGATAGATGATAGATGTAATCTACACCTCCATTAGGATGATAGATGTAATCTACTCCTCCATTAGGATGATAGATGTAATCTACTCCTCCATTAGGATGATAGATGTAATCTACACCTCCATTAGGATGATAGATGTAATCTACACCTCCATTAGGATGATAGATGATATATGTATTCTACTCCTCCATTAGGATGATAGATGTAATCTACTCCTCCATTAGGATGATAGAAGTAATCTACTCCTCCATTAGGATGATAGATGATATATGTCATCTACTCCTCCATTAGGATGATAGATGATAGATGTAATCTACTCCTCCGTTAGGATGATAGATGTAATCTACTCCTCCATTAGGATGATAGATGTAATCTACACCTCCAATAGGATGATAGATGTAATCTACACCTCCATTAGGATGATAGATGATAGATGTAATCTACACCTCCATTAGGATGATAGATGATAGATTTAATCTACTCCTCCGTTAGGAAGATAGAAGTAATCTACTCCTCCATTAGGATGATAGAAGTAATCTACTCCTCCATTAGGACGATAGATGATAGATGTAATCTACATCTCCATTAGGATGATAGATGTAATCTACTCCTCCATTAGGATGATAGATGTAATCAACTCCTTCATTAGGATGATAGATGTAATCTACTCCTCCATTAGGATGATAGATGTAATCTACACCTCCATTAGGATGATAGATGTAATCTACTCCTCCATTAGGATAATAGATGTAATCTACTCCTCCATTTGGATGATAGATGATATATGTAATCTACTCCTCCACTAGGATGATAGATGATAGATGTAATCTACTCCTCCATTTGGATGATAGATGATATATGTAATCTACTCCTCCACTAGGATGATAGATGATAGATGTAATCTACTCCTCCATTAGGATGATAGATGATAGATGTAATCTACTCCTCCATTAGGATGACAGATGTAATCTACTCCTCCATTAGGACGATAGATTAAATCTACTCCTCCATTAGGATGATAGATGTAATCTACACCTCCATTAGGATGATAGATGTAATCTACACCTCCATTAGGATGATAGATGTAATCTACTCCTCCGTTAGGATGATAGATGTAATCTACTCCTCCATTAGGATGATAGATGATAGATGTAATCTACACCTCCATTAGGATGATAGATGATAGATGTAATCTACTCCTCCATTAGGATGATAGATGATAGATGTAATCTACTCCCTCATTGGAATTAAAGATGTAATCTACACCTCCATTAGGATGATAGTTGTAATCTACTCCTCCATTAGGATGATAGATGTAATCTACTCCTGCATTAGGATGATAGATGATAGATGTAATCTACTCCTCCATTAGGATGATAGATGTAATCTACACCTCCATTAGGATGATATATGTAATCTACTCCTCCATTAGGATGATAGATGTAATCTACTCCTCCATTAGGATGATAGATGTAATCTACTCCTCCATTAGGATGATATATGTAATCTACTCCTCCATTAGGATGATAGATGTAATCTACTCCTCCACTAGGATGACAGATGTAATCTCCTCCTCCATTAGGATGATAGATGTAATCTACTCCTCCATTAGGATGATAGATGTAATCTACTCCTCCATTAGGATGATAGATGTAATCTACTCCTCCATTAGGATGATAGATGTAATCTACTCCTCCCTTAGGATGATAGATGATAGATGTAATCTCCTCCTCCATTAGGATGATAGATGTAATCTACTCCTCCATTAGGATGATAGATGTAATCTACTCCTCCATTAGGATGATAGATGTAATCTACTCCTCCATTAGGATGATAGATGTAATCTCCTCCTCCATTAGGATGATAAATGTAATCTACTCCTCCATTAGGATGATAGATGATAGATGTAATCTACTCCTCCGTTAGGATGATAGATGTAATCTACTCCTCCATTAGGATGATAGATGTAATCTACACCTCCAATAGGATGATAGATGTAATTTACACCTCCATTAGGATGATAGATGATAGATGTAATCTACACCTCCATTAGGATGATAGATGATAGATTTAATCTACTCCTCCGTTAGGAAGATAGAAGTAATCTACTCCTCCATTAGGATGATAGAAGTAATCTACTCCTCCATTAGGACGATAGATGATAGATGTAATCTACATCTCCATTAGGATGATAGATGTAATCTACTCCTCCATTAGGATGATAGATGTAATCAACTCCTTCATTAGGATGATAGATGTAATCTACTCCTCCATTAGGATGATAGATGTAATCTACACCTCCATTAGGATGATAGATGTAATCTACTCCTCCATTAGGATAATAGATGTAATCTACTCCTCCATTTGGATGATAGATGATATATGTAATCTACTCCTCCACTAGGATGATAGATGATAGATGTAATCTACTCCTCCATTTGGATGATAGATGATATATGTAATCTACTCCTCCACTAGGATGATAGATGATAGATGTAATCTACTCCTCCATTAGGATGATAGATGATAGATGTAATCTACTCCTCCATTAGGATGACAGATGTAATCTACTCCTCCATTAGGACGATAGATTAAATCTACTCCTCCATTAGGATGATAGATGTAATCTACACCTCCATTAGGATGATAGATGTAATCTACACCTCCATTAGGATGATAGATGTAATCTACTCCTCCGTTAGGATGATAGATGTAATCTACTCCTCCATTAGGATGATAGATGATAGATGTAATCTACACCTCCATTAGGATGATAGATGATAGATGTAATCTACTCCTCCATTAGGATGATAGATGATAGATGTAATCTACTCCCTCATTGGAATTATAGATGTAATCTACACCTCCACTAGGATGACAGTTGTAATCTACTCCTCCATTAGGATGATAGATGTAATCTACTCCTGCATTAGGATGATAGATGATAGATGTAATCTACTCCTCCATTAGGATGATAGATGTAATCTACACCTCCATTAGGATGATATATGTAATCTACTCCTCCATTAGGATGATAGATGTAATCTACTCCTCCATTAGGATGATAGATGTAATCTACTCCTCCATTAGGAGGATATATGTAATCTACTCCTCCATTAGGATGATAGATGTAATCTACTCCTCCACTAGGATGACAGATGTAATCTCCTCCTCCATTAGGATGATAGATGTAATCTACTCCTCCATTAGGATGATAGATGTAATCTACTCCTCCATTAGGATGATAGATGTAATCTACTCCTCCATTAGGATGATAGATGTAATCTACTCCTCCCTTAGGATGATAGATGATAGATGTAATCTCCTCCTCCATTAGGATGATAGATGTAATCTACTCCTCCATTAGGATGATAGATGTAATCTACTCCTCCATTAGGATGATAGATGTAATCTACTCCTCCATTAGGATGATAGATGTAATCTCCTCCTCCATTAGGATGATAAATGTAATCTACTCCTCCATTAGGATGATAGATGATAGATGTAATCTACTCCCTCATTGGAATTATAGATGTAATCTACTCCTCTGATAGATGTAATCTACACCTCCATTAGGATGATAGATGATAGATGTAGTCTACACCTCCATTAGGATGATAGATGATAGATGTAATCTACTCCTCCATTAGGATGATAGATGTAATCTACTCCTCCATTAGGATGATAGATGTAATCTACACCTCCATTAGGATGATAGATGTAATCTACTCCTCCATTAGGATGATAGATGATAGATGTAATCTCCACCTCCATTAGGATGATAGATGATAGATGTAATCTACTCCTCCGTTAGGATGATAGATGATAGATGTAATCGACTCCTCCATTAGGATGATAGATGTAATCTACTCCTCCATTAGGATGATAGATGATAGATGTAATCTACTCCTCCATTAGGATGATAGATGATAGATGTAATCGACTCCTCCATTAGGATGATAGATGTAATCTACACCTCCATTAGGATGATAGATGTAATCTACTCCTCCATTAGGATGATAGATGATAGATGTAATCTACACCTCCATTAGGATGATAGATGTAATCTACTCCTCCATTAGGATGATAGATGTAATCTACTCCTCCATTAGGATGATAGATGTAATCTACACCTCCATTAGGATGATAGATGTAATCTACACCTCCATTAGGATGATAGATGATATATGTAATCTACTCCTCCATTAGGATGATAGATGTAATCTACTCCTCCATTAGGATGATAGATGTAATCTACTCCTCCATTAGGATGATAGATGATATATGTAATCTACTCCTCCATTAGCATGATAGATGATAGATGTAATCTACTCCTCCGTTAGGATGATAGATGTAATCTACTCCTCCATTAGGATGATAGATGTAATCTACACCTCCAATAGGATGATAGATGTAATCTACACCTCCATTAGGATGATAGATGTAATCTACTCCTCCATTAGGATGATAGATGTAATCTACACCTCCATTAGGATGATAGATGATAGATTTAATCTACTCCTCCGTTAGGAAGATAGAAGTAATCTACTCCTCCATTAGGACGATAGATGATAGATGTAATCTACATCTCCATTAGGATGATAGATGTAATCTACTCCTCCATTAGGATGATAGATGATATATGTAATCTACTCCTCCACTAGGATGATAGATGATAGATGTAATCTACTCCTCCATTTGGATGATAGATGATAGATGTAATCTACTCCTCCATTAGGATGATAGATGATAGATGTAATCTCCTCCTCCATTAGGATGATAGATGATAGATGTAATCTACTCCTCCATTAGGATGATAGATGTAATCTACACCTCCATTAGGATGATAGATGATAGATGTAATCTACTCCTCCATTAGGATGATAGATGATAGATGTAATCTACTCCTCCATTAGGATGATAGATGATAGATGTAATCTACTCCTCCATTAGGATGATAGATGTAATCTACTCCTCCATTAGGATGATAGATGTAATCTACTCCTCCATTAGGATGATAGATGTAATCTACTCCTCCATTAGGATGATAGATGATAGATGTAATCTCCTCCTCCATTAGGATGATAGATGTAATCTACTCCTCCTTTAGATGATAGATGATAGATGTAACCTCCTCCATTAGGATGATAGATGTAATCTACACCTCAATTAGGATGATAGATGATAGATGTTATCTCCTCCTCCATTAGGATGATAGATGTAATCTACTCCTCCGTTACGATGATAGATGATAGATGTAATCGTCTCCTCCATTAGGATGATAGATGTAATCTACTCCTCCATTAGGATGATAGATGATAGATGTAATCTACTCCTCCATTAGGATGATAGATGATAGATGTAATCGACTCCTCCATTAGGATGATAGATGTAATCTACTCCTCCATTAGGATGATAGATGTAATCTACACCTCCATTAGGATGAAATATGTAATCTACTCCTCCATTAGGATGATAGATGTAGTGTACTCCTCCATTAGGATGATAGATGTAATCTACTCCTCCATTAGGATGATAGATGTAATCTACTCCTCCATTAGGATGATATATGTAATCTACTACTCCATTAGGATGATAGACGTAATCTACTCCTCCACTAGGATGACAGATGTAATCTCCTCCTCCATTAGGATGATAGATGTAATCTACTCCTCCATTAGGATGATAGATGTAATCTACGCCTCCATTAGGATGATAGATGTAATCTACTCCTCCATTAGGATGATAGATGTAATCTACTCCTCCATTAGGATGATAGATGTAATCTACTCCTCCATTAGGATAATAGATGATAGATGTAATCTCCTCCTCCATTAGGATGATAGATGTAATCTACTCCTCCTTTAGATGATAGATGATAGATGTAACCTCCTCCATTAGGATGATAGATGTAATCTACACCTCCATTAGGATGATAGATGATAGATGTTATCTCCTCCTCCATTAGGATGATAGATGTAATCTAATCCTCCATTAGGATGATAGATGTAATCTACTCCTCCATTAGGATGATAGATGTAATCTACTCCTCCATTAGGATGATAGATGTAATCTACTCCTCCATTAGGATGATATATGTAATCTCCTCCTCCATTAGGATGATAAATGTAATCTACACCTCCATTAGGATGATAGATGATAGATGTAATCTACTCCCTCATTGGAATTATAGATGTAATCTACTCCTCTGATAGATGTAATCTACACCTCCATTAGGATGATAGATGATAGATGTAGTCTACACCTCCATTAGGATGATAGATGTAATCTACACCTCCATTAGGATGATAGATGTAATCTACTCCTCCATTAGGATGATAGATGATAGATGTAATCTACACCTCCATTAGGATGATAGATGATAGATGTAATCTACTCCTCCGTTAGGATGATAGATGATAGATGTAATCGACTCCTCCATTAGGATGATAGATCTAATCTACTCCTCCATTAGGATGATAGATGATAGATGTAATCTACTCCTCCATTAGGATGATAGATGATAGATGTAATCGACTCCTCCATTAGGATGATAGATGTAATCTACACCTCCATTAGGATGATAGATGTAATCTACTCCTCCATTAGGATGATAGATGTAATCTACTCCTCCATTAGGATGATAGATGTAATCTACTCCTCCATTAAGATTATAGATGTAATCTACACCTCCATTAGGATGATAGATGTAATCTACACCTCCATTAGGATGATAGATGATATATGTAATCTACTCCTCCATTAGGATGATAGATGTAATCTACTCCTCCATTAGGATGATAGATGTAATCTACTCCTCCATTAGGATGATAGATGATATATGTAATCTACTCCTCCATTAGGATGATAGATGATAGATGTAATCTACTCCTCTGTTAGGATGATAGATGTAATCTACTCCTCCATTAGGATGATAGATGTAATCTACACCTCCATTAGGATGATAGATGTAATCTACACCTCCATTAGGATGATAGATGATAGATGTAATCTACACCTCCATTAGGATGATAGATTATAGATTTAATCTACTCCTCCGTTAGGATGATAGAAGTAATCTACTCCTCCATTAGGATGATAGAAGTAATCTACTCCTCCATTAGGACGATAGATGATAGATGTAATCTACATCTCCATTAGGATGATAGAAGTAATCTACTCCTCCATTAGGATGATAGAAGTAATCTACTCCTCCATTAGGACGATAGATGATATATGTAATCTACATCTCCATTAGGATGATAGATGTAATCTACACCTCCATTAGGATGATAGATGTAATCTACTCCTCCATTAGGATAATAGATGTAATCTACTCCTCCATTTGGATGATAGATGATATATGTAATCTACTCCTCCACTAGGATGATAGATGATAGATGTAATCTACTCCTCCATTTGGATGATAGATGATATATGTAATCTACTCCTCCACTAGGATGATAGATGATAGATGTAATCTACTCCTCCATTAGGATGATAGATGATAGATGTAATCTACTCCTCCATTAGGATGACAGATGTAATCTACTCCTCCATTAGGACGATAGATGTAATCTACTCCTCCATTAGGATGATAGATGTAATCTACACCTCCATTAGGATGATAGATGTAATCTACACCTCCATTAGGATGATAGATGTAATCTACTCCTCCGTTAGAATGATAGATGTAATCTACTCCTCCATTAGGATGATAGATGTAATCTACTCCTCCATTAGGATGATAGATGTAATCTACACCTCCATTAGGATGATAGATGTAATCTACTCCTCCATTAGGATGATAGATGTAATCTACACCTCCATTAGGATGATAGATGTAATCTACACCTCCATTAGGATGATAGATGATATATGTAATCTACTCCTCCATTAGGATGATAGATGTAATCTACTCCTCCATTAGGATGATAGATGTATTCTACACCTCCATTAGGATGATAGATGTAATCTACACCTCCATTAGGATGATAGATGATAGATGTAATCTACTCCTCCATTAGGATGATAGATGTAATCTACTCCTCCATTAGGATGATAGATGTAATCTACTCCTCCATTAGGATGATAGATGTAATCTACTCCTCCATTAGGATGACAGATGTAATCTACTCCTCCATTAGGATGATAGATGATAGAAGTAATCTACATCTCCATTAGGATGATAGATGTAATCTACTCCTCCATTAGGATGATAGATGTAATCTACTCCTCCATAAGGATGATAGATGTAATCTCCTCCTCCATTAGGATGATAGATGATAGATGTAATCTACACCTCCATTAGGATGATAGATGATATATGTAATCTACTCCTCCATTAGGATGATAGATGTAATCTACTCCTCCATTAGGATGATAGATGTAATCTACACCTCCATTAGGATGATAGATGTAATCTACTCCTCCATTAGGATGATAGATGTAATCTACACCTCCATTAGGATGATAGATGTAATCTACACCTCCATTAGGATGATAGATGATATATGTAATCTACTCCTCCATTAGGATGATAGATGTAATCTACTCCTCCATTAGGATGATAGATGTAATCTACACCTCCATTAGGATGATAGATGATAGATGTAATCTACTCCTCCATTAGGATGATAGATGATAGATGTAATCTACTCCTCCATTAGGATGATAGATGTAATCTACACCTCCATTAGGATGATAGATGATATATGTAATCTACTCCTCCATTAAGATTATAGATGTAATCTACACCTCCATTAGGATGATAGATGTAATCTACACCTCCATTAGGATGATAGATGATATATGTAATCTACTCCTCCATTAGGATGATAGATGTAATCTACTCCTCCATTAGGATGATAGATGTAATCTACTCCTCCATTAGGATGATAGATGATATATGTAATCTACTCCTCCATTAGGATGATAGATGATAGATGTAATCTACTCCTCTGTTAGGATGATAGATGTAATCTACTCCTCCATTAGGATGATAGATGTAATCTACACCTCCATTAGGATGATAGATGTAATCTACACCTCCATTAGGATGATAGATGATAGATGTAATCTACACCTCCATTAGGATGATAGATTATAGATTTAATCTACTCCTCCGTTAGGATGATAGAAGTAATCTACTCCTCCATTAGGATGATAGAAGTAATCTACTCCTCCATTAGGACGATAGATGATAGATGTAATCTACATCTCCATTAGGATGATAGAAGTAATCTACTCCTCCATTAGGATGATAGAAGTAATCTACTCCTCCATTAGGACGATAGATGATATATGTAATCTACATCTCCATTAGGATGATAGATGTAATCTACACCTCCATTAGGATGATAGATGTAATCTACTCCTCCATTAGGATAATAGATGTAATCTACTCCTCCATTTGGATGATAGATGATATATGTAATCTACTCCTCCACTAGGATGATAGATGATAGATGTAATCTACTCCTCCATTTGGATGATAGATGATATATGTAATCTACTCCTCCACTAGGATGATAGATGATAGATGTAATCTACTCCTCCATTAGGATGATAGATGATAGATGTAATCTACTCCTCCATTAGGATGACAGATGTAATCTACTCCTCCATTAGGACGATAGATGTAATCTACTCCTCCATTAGGATGATAGATGTAATCTACACCTCCATTAGGATGATAGATGTAATCTACACCTCCATTAGGATGATAGATGTAATCTACTCCTCCGTTAGAATGATAGATGTAATCTACTCCTCCATTAGGATGATAGATGTAATCTACTCCTCCATTAGGATGATAGATGTAATCTACACCTCCATTAGGATGATAGATGTAATCTACTCCTCCATTAGGATGATAGATGTAATCTACACCTCCATTAGGATGATAGATGTAATCTACACCTCCATTAGGATGATAGATGATATATGTAATCTACTCCTCCATTAGGATGATAGATGTAATCTACTCCTCCATTAGGATGATAGATGTATTCTACACCTCCATTAGGATGATAGATGTAATCTACACCTCCATTAGGATGATAGATGATAGATGTAATCTACTCCTCCATTAGGATGATAGATGTAATCTACTCCTCCATTAGGATGATAGATGTAATCTACTCCTCCATTAGGATGATAGATGTAATCTACTCCTCCATTAGGATGACAGATGTAATCTACTCCTCCATTAGGATGATAGATGATAGAAGTAATCTACATCTCCATTAGGATGATAGATGTAATCTACTCCTCCATTAGGATGATAGATGTAATCTACTCCTCCATAAGGATGATAGATGTAATCTCCTCCTCCATTAGGATGATAGATGATAGATGTAATCTACACCTCCATTAGGATGATAGATGATATATGTAATCTACTCCTCCATTAGGATGATAGATGTAATCTACTCCTCCATTAGGATGATAGATGTAATCTACACCTCCATTAGGATGATAGATGTAATCTACTCCTCCATTAGGATGATAGATGTAATCTACACCTCCATTAGGATGATAGATGTAATCTACACCTCCATTAGGATGATAGATGATATATGTAATCTACTCCTCCATTAGGATGATAGATGTAATCTACTCCTCCATTAGGATGATAGATGTAATCTACACCTCCATTAGGATGATAGATGATAGATGTAATCTACTCCTCCATTAGGATGATAGATGATAGATGTAATCTACTCCTCCATTAGGATGATAGATGTAATCTACACCTCCATTAGGATGATAGATAATAGATGTAAACTACTCCTCCATTAGGATGATAGATGTAATCTACTTCTCCATTAGGATGATAGATGTAATCTACTCCTCCATTAGGATGATAGATGTAATCTACTCCTCCATTAGGATGATAGATGTAATCTACTCCTCCATTAGGATGATAGATGTAATCTACTCCTCCATTAGGATGATAGATGTAATCTACACCTCCATTAGGATGATAGATGTAATCTACTCCTCCATTAGGATAATAGATGTAATCTACTCCTCCATTTGGATGATAGATGATATATGTAATCTACTCCTCCACTAGGATGATAGATGATAGATGTAATCTACACCTCCATTAGGATGATAGATGATAGATGTAATCTACTCCTCCATTAGGATGATAGATGTAATCTACTCCTCCATTAGGATGATAGATGTAATCTACTCCTCCATTAGGATGATAGATGTAATCTACTCCTCCATTAGGATGATAGATGTAATCTACTCCTCCATTAGGATGATAGATGATAGATGTAATCTACACCTCCATTAGGATGATAAATGTAATCTACTCCTCCATTAGGATGATAGATGTAATCTACTCCTCCATTAGGATGATAGATGTAATCTCCTCCTCCATTAGGATGATAGATGATAGATGTAATCTACACCTCCATTAGGATGATAGATGATATATGTAATCTACTCCTCCATTAGGATGATAGATGTAATCTACTCCTCCATTAGGATGATGATTGTAATCTACACCTCCATTAGGATGATAGATGTAATCTACTCCTCCATTAGGATGATAGATGTAATCTACACCTCCATTAGGATGATAGATGTAATCTACACCTCCATTAGGATGATAGATGATATATGTAATCTACTCCTCCATTAGGATGATAGATGTAATCTACTCCTCCATTAGGATGATAGATGTAATCTACACCTCCATTAGGATGATAGATGATAGATGTAATCTCCTCCTCCATTAGGATGATAGATGTAATCTAATCCTCCATTAGGATGATAGATGTAATCTACTCCTCCATTAGGATGATAGATGTAATCTACTCCTCCATTAGGATGATAGATGTAATCTACTCCTCCATTAGGATGATATATGTAATCTCCTCCTCCATTAGGATGATAAATGTAATCTACACCTCCATTAGGATGATAGATGATAGATGTAATCTACTCCCTCATTGGAATTATAGATGTAATCTACTCCTCTGATAGATGTAATCTACACCTCCATTAGGATGATAGATGATAGATGTAGTCTACACCTCCATTAGGATGATAGATGTAATCTACACCTCCATTAGGATGATAGATGTAATCTACTCCTCCATTAGGATGATAGATGATAGATGTAATCTACACCTCCATTAGGATGATAGATGATAGATGTAATCTACTCCTCCGTTAGGATGATGGATGATAGATGTAATCGACTCCTCCATTAGGATGATAGATGTAATCTACTCCTCCATTAGGATGATAGATGATAGATGTAATCTACTCCTCCATTAGGATGATAGATGATAGATGTAATCGACTCCTCCATTAGGATGATAGATGTAATCTACACCTCCATTAGGATGATAGATGTAATCTACTCCTCCATTAGGATGATAGATGTAATCTACTCCTCCATTAGGATGATAGATGTAATCTACTCCTCCATTAAGATTATAGATGTAATCTACACCTCCATTAGGATGATAGATGTAATCTACACCTCCATTAGGATGATAGATGATATATGTAATCTACTCCTCCATTAGGATGATAGATGTAATCTACTCCTCCATTAGGATGATAGATGTAATCTACTCCTCCATTAGGATGATAGATGATATATGTAATCTACTCCTCCATTAGGATGATAGATGATAGATGTAATCTACTCCTCTGTTAGGATGATAGATGTAATCTACTCCTCCATTAGGATGATAGATGTAATCTACACCTCCATTAGGATGATAGATGTAATCTACACCTCCATTAGGATGATAGATGATAGATGTAATCTACACCTCCATTAGGATGATAGATTATAGATTTAATCTACTCCTCCGTTAGGATGATAGAAGTAATCTACTCCTCCATTAGGATGATAGAAGTAATCTACTCCTCCATTAGGACGATAGATGATAGATGTAATCTACATCTCCATTAGGATGATAGAAGTAATCTACTCCTCCATTAGGATGATAGAAGTAATCTACTCCTCCATTAGGACGATAGATGATATATGTAATCTACATCTCCATTAGGATGATAGATGTAATCTACACCTCCATTAGGATGATAGATGTAATCTACTCCTCCATTAGGATGATAGATGATATATGTAATCTACTCCTCCACTAGGATGATAGATGATAGATGTAATCTACTCCTCCATTTGGATGATAGATGATATATGTAATCTACTCCTCCACTAGGATGATAGATGATAGATGTAATCTACTCCTCCATTAGGATGATAGATGATAGATGTAATCTACTCCTCCATTAGGATGACAGATGTAATCTACTCCTCCATTAGGACGATAGATGTAATCTACTCCTCCATTAGGATGATAGATGTAATCTACACCTCCATTAGGATGATAGATGTAATCTACACCTCCATTAGGATGATAGATGTAATCTACTCCTCCGTTAGAATGATAGATGTAATCTACTCCTCCATTAGGATGATAGATGTAATCTACTCCTCCATTAGGATGATAGATGTAATCTACACCTCCATTAGGATGATAGATGTAATCTACTCCTCCATTAGGATGATAGATGTAATCTACACCTCCATTAGGATGATAGATGTAATCTACACCTCCATTAGGATGATAGATGATATATGTAATCTACTCCTCCATTAGGATGATAGATGTAATCTACTCCTCCATTAGGATGATAGATGTAATCTACACCTCCATTAGGATGATAGATGTAATCTACACCTCCATTAGGATGATAGATGATAGATGTAATCTACTCCTCCATTAGGATGATAGATGTAATCTACTCCTCCATTAGGATGATAGATGTAATCTACTCCTCCATTAGGATGATAGATGTAATCTACTCCTCCATTAGGATGACAGATGTAATCTACTCCTCCATTAGGATGATAGATGATAGAAGTAATCTACACCTCCATTAGGATGATAGATGTAATCTACTCCTCCATTAGGATGATAGATGTAATCTACTCCTCCATAAGGATGATAGATGTAATCTCCTCCTCCATTAGGATGATAGATGATAGATGTAATCTACACCTCCATTAGGATGATAGATGATATATGTAATCTACTCCTCCATTAGGATGATAGATGTAATCTACTCCTCCATTAGGATGATAGATGTAATCTACACCTCCATTAGGATGATAGATGTAATCTACTCCTCCATTAGGATGATAGATGTAATCTACACCTCCATTAGGATGATAGATGTAATCTACACCTCCATTAGGATGATAGATGATATATGTAATCTACTCCTCCATTAGGATGATAGATGTAATCTACTCCTCCATTAGGATGATAGATGTAATCTACACCTCCATTAGGATGATAGATGATAGATGTAATCTACTCCTCCATTAGGATGATAGATGATAGATGTAATCTACTCCTCCATTAGGATGATAGATGTAATCTACACCTCCATTAGGATGATAGATAATAGATGTAAACTACTCCTCCATTAGGATGATAGATGTAATCTACTTCTCCATTAGGATGATAGATGTAATCTACTCCTCCATTAGGATGATAGATGTAATCTACTCCTCCATTAGGATGATAGATGTAATCTACTCCTCCATTAGGATGATAGATGTAATCTACTCCTCCATTAGGATGATAGATGTAATCTACACCTCCATTAGGATGATAGATGTAATCTACTCCTCCATTAGGATAATAGATGTAATCTACTCCTCCATTTGGATGATAGATGATATATGTAATCTACTCCTCCACTAGGATGATAGATGATAGATGTAATCTACACCTCCATTAGGATGATAGATGATAGATGTAATCTACTCCTCCATTAGGATGATAGATGTAATCTACTCCTCCATTAGGATGATAGATGTAATCTACTCCTCCATTAGGATGATAGATGTAATCTACTCCTCCATTAGGATGATAGATGATAGATGTAATCTACACCTCCATTAGGATGATAAATGTAATCTACTCCTCCATTAGGATGATAGATGTAATCTACTCCTCCATTAGGATGATAGATGTAATCTCCTCCTCCATTAGGATGATAGATGATAGATGTAATCTACACCTCCATTAGGATGATAGATGATATATGTAATCTACTCCTCCATTAGGATGATAGATGTAATCTACTCCTCCATTAGGATGATGATTGTAATCTACACCTCCATTAGGATGATAGATGTAATCTACTCCTCCATTAGGATGATAGATGTAATCTACACCTCCATTAGGATGATAGATGTAATCTACACCTCCATTAGGATGATAGATGATATATGTAATCTACTCCTCCATTAGGATGATAGATGTAATCTACTCCTCCATTAGGATGATAGATGTAATCTACACCTCCATTAGGATGATAGATGTAATCTACACCTCCATTAGGATGATAGATGATAGATGTAATCTACTCCTCCATTAGGATGATAGATGATAGATGTAATCTACTCCTCCATTAGGATGATAGATGTAATCTACACCTCCATTAGGATGATAGATAATAGATGTAATCTACTCCTCCATTAAGATGATAGATGTAATCTACTCCTCCATTAGAATGATAGATGTAATCTACTCCTTCATTAGGATGATAGATGTAATCTACTCCTCCATTAGGATGATAGATGTAATCTACTCCTCCATTAGGATGATAGATGTAATCTACTCCTCCATTAGGATGATAGATGTAATCTACACCTCCATTAGGATGATAGATGTAATCTACTCCTCCATTAGGATAATAGATGTAATCTACTCCTCCATTTGGATGATAGATGATATATGTAATCTACTCCTCCACTAGGATGATAGATGATAGATGTAATCTACTCCTCCATTTGGATGATAGATGATATATGTAATCTACTCCTCCACTAGGATGATAGATGATAGATGTAATCTACTCCTCCATTAGGATGATAGATGATAGATGTAATCTACTCCTCCATTAGGATGACAGATGTAATCTACTCCTCCATTAGGACGATAGATGTAATCTACTCCTCCATTAGGATGATAGATGTAATCTACACCTCCATTAGGATGATAGATGTAATCTACACCTCCATTAGGATGATAGATGTAATCTTCTCCTCCGTTAGGATGATAGATGTAATCTACTCCTCCATTAGGATGATAGATGATAGATGTAATCTACACCTCCATTAGGATGATAGATGATAGATGTAATATACTCCTCCATTAGGATCATAGATGATAGATGTAATCTACTCCCTCATTGGAATTATAGATGTAATCTACACCTCCATTAGGATGATAGATGTAATCTACTCCTCCATTAGGATGATAGATGTAATCTACTCCTCCATTAGGATGATAGATGATAGATGTAATCTACTCCTCCATTAGGATGATAGATGTAATCTACACCTCCATTAGGATGATAGATGTAATATACTCCTCCATTAGGATGAAAGATGTAATCTACTCCTCCATTAGGATGATAGATGTAATCTACTCCTCCATTAGGATGATAGATGTAATCTACACCTCCATTAGGATGATAGATGTAATCTACTCCTCCATTAGGATGATAGATGTAATCCACTCCTCCATTAGGATGATAGATGTAATCTACTCCTCCATTAGGATGATAGATGTAATCTACTCCTCCATTAGGATGATAGATGATAGATGTAATCTACACCTCCATTAGGATGATAGATGTAATCTACTCCTCCATTAGGATGATAGATGTAATCTACTCCTCCATTAGGATGATAGATGTAATCTACTCCTCCATTAGGATGATAGATGTAATCTCCTCCTCCATTAGGATGATAGATGATAGATGTAATCTACACCTCCATTAGGATGATAGATGATATATGTAATCTACTCCTCCATTAGGATGATAGATGTAATCTACTCCTCCATTAGGATGATAGATGTAATCTACACCTCCATTAGGATGATAGATGTAATCTACTCCTCCATTAGGATGATAGATGTAATCTACCCCTCCATTAGGATGATAGATGTAATCTACACCTCCATTAGGATGATAGATGATAGATGTAATCTACTCCTCCATTAGGATGATAGATGATAGATGTAATCTACTCCCTCATTGGAATTATAGATGTAATGTACACCTCCATTAGGATGATAGATGTAATCTACTCCTCCATTAGGATGATAGATGTAATCTACTCCTCCATTAGGATGATAGATGATAGATGTAATCTACTCCTCCATTAGGATGATAGATGTAATCTACACCTCCATTAGGATGATAGATGTAATCTACTCCTCCATTAGGATGATAGATGTAATCTACTCCTCCATTAGGATGATAGATGTAATCTACTCCTCCATTAGGATGATAGATGTAATCTACACCTCCATTAGGATGATAGATGTAATCTACTCCTCCATTAGGATGATAGATGTAATCCACTCCTCCATTAGGATGATAGATGTAATCTACTCCTCCATTAGGATGATAGATGTAATCTACTCCTCCATTAGGATGATAGATGATAGATGTAATCTACACCTCCATTAGGATGATAGATGTAATCTACTCCTCCATTAGGATGATAGATGTAATCTACTCCTCCATTAGGATGATAGATGTAATCTACTCCTCCATTAGGATGATAGATGTAATCTCCTCCTCCATTAGGATGATAGATGATAGATGTAATCTACACCTCCATTAGGATGATAGATGATATATGTAATCTACTCCTCCATTAGGATGATAGATGTAATCTACTCCTCCATTAGGATGATAGATGTAATCTACACCTCCATTAGGATGATAGATGTAATCTACTCCTCCATTAGGATGATAGATGTAATCTACCCCTCCATTAGGATGATAGATGTAATCTACACCTCCATTAGGATGATAGATGATAAATGTAATCTACTCCTCCATTAGGATGATAGATGTAATCTACTCCTCCATTAGGATGATAGATGTAATCTACTCCTCCATTAGGATGATAGATGATAGATGTAATCTACTCCTCCATTAGGATGATAGATGTAATCTACACCTCCATTAGGATGATAGATAATAGATGTAATCTACTCCTCCATTAGGATGATAGATGTAATCTACTTCTCCATTAGGATGATAGATGTAATCTACTCCTCCATTAGGATGATAGATGTAATCTACTCCTCCATTAGGATGATAGATGTAATCTACTCCTCCATTAGGATGATAGATGTAATCTACTCCTCCATTAGGATGATAGATGTAATCTACTCCTCCATTAGGATGATAGATTTAATCTACTCCTCCATTAGGATGATAGATGATAGATGTAATCTACTCCTCCATTAGGATGATATATGTAATCTACACCTCCATTAGGATGATAGATGTAATCTACTCCTCCATTAGGATGATAGATGTAATCTACTCCTCCATTAGGATGATAGATGAAAGATGTAATCTACACCTCCATTAGGATGATAGATGTAATCTACTCCTCCATTAGGATGATAGATGTAATCTACTCCTCCATTAGGATGATAGATGTAATCTACTCCTCCATTAGGATGATAGATGTAATCTCCTCCTCCATTAGGATGATAGATGATAGATGTAATCTACACCTCCATTAGGATGATAGATGATATATGTAATCTACTCCTCCATTAGGATGATAGATGTAATCTACTCCTCCATTAGGATGATAGATGTAATCTACACCTCCATTAGGATGATAGATGTAATCTACTCCTCCATTAGGATGATAGATGTAATCTACACCTCCATTAGGATGATAGATGTAATCTACACCTCCATTAGGATGATAGATGATATATGTAATCTACTCCTCCATTAGGATGATAGATGTAATCTACTCCTCCATTAGGATGATAGATGTAATCTACACCTCCATTAGGATGATAGATGATAGATGTAATCTACTCCTCCATTAGGATGATAGATGATAGATGTAATCTACTCCTCCATTAGGATGATAGATGTAATCTACACCTCCATTAGGATGATAGATAATAGATGTAATCTACTCCTCCATTAGGATGATGGATGTAATCTACTCCTCCATTAGGATGATAGATGTAATCTACACCTCCATTAGGATGATAGATGTAATCTACTCCTCCATTAGGATGATAGATGTAATCTACTCCTCCATTTGGATGATTGATGATATATGTAATCTACTCCTCCATTAGGATGATAGATGATAGATGTAATCTACTCCTCCATTAGGATGATAGATGATATATGTAATCTACTCCTCCATTAGGATGATAGATGATATATGTAATCTACTCCTCCATTAGGATGATAGATGATAGATGTAATCTACTCCTCCATTAGGATGATAGATGTAATCTACTCCTCAATTAGGATGATAGATGATAGATGTAATCTACTCCTCCATTAGGATGATAGATGATAGATGTAATCTACTCCTCCATTAGAATTATATATGTAATCTACTCCTCCATTAGGATGATAGATGTAATCTACTCCTCCATTAGGATGATAGATGTAATCTACTCCTCCATTAGGATGATAGATGTAATCTACACCTCCATTAGGATGATAGATGTAATTTACTCCTCCGTTAGGATGATAGATGTAATCTACTCCTCCATTAGGATGATAGATGATAGATGTAATCTACACCTCCATTAGGATGATAGATGATAGATGTAATCTACTCCTCCATTAGGATGATAGATGATAGATGTAATCTACTCCTCCATTAGGATGACAGATGTAATCTACTCCTCCATTAAGACGATAGATGTAATCTACTCCTCCATTAGGATGATAGATGTAATCTACACCTCCATTAGGATGATAGATGTAATCTACACCTCCATTAGGATGATAGATGTAATCTACTCCTCCATTAGGATGATAGATGATAGATGTAATCTACACCTCCATTAGGATGATAGATGATAGATGTAATCTACTCCTCCATTAGGATGATAGATGATAGATGTAATCTACTCCCTCATTGGAATTATAGATGTAATCTACACCTCCATTAGGATGATAGATGTAATCTACTCCTCCATTAGGATGATAGATGTAATCTACTCCTCCATTAGGATGATAGATGATAGATGTAATCTACTCCTCCATTAGGATGATAGATGTAATCTACACCTCTATTAGGATGATAGATGTAATCTACTCCTCCATTAGGATGATAGATGTAATCTACTCCTCCATTAGGATGATAGATGTAATCTACTCCTCCATTAGGATGATAGATGTAATCTACACCTCCATTAGGATGATAGATTTAATCTCCTCCTCCATTAGGATGATAGATGTAATCTACTCCTCCATTAGGATGATGATTGTAATCTACACCTCCATTAGGATGATAGATGTAATCTACTCCTCCATTAGGATGATAGATGTAATCTACACCTCCATTAGGATGATAGATGTAATCTACACCTCCATTAGGATGATAGATGATATATGTAATCTACTCCTCCATTAGGATGATAGATGTAATCTACTCCTCCATTAGGATGATAGATGTAATCTACACCTCCATTAGGAAGATAGATGTAATCTACACCTCCATTAGGATGATAGATGATAGATGTAATCTACTCCTCCATTAGGATGATAGATGATAGATGTAATCTACTCCTCCATTAGGATGATAGATGTAATCTACACCTCGATTAGGATGATAGATAATAGATGTAATCTACTCCTCCATTAAGATGATAGATGTAATCTACTCCTCCATTAGATTGATAGATGTAATCTACTCCTTCATTAGGATGATAGATGTAATCTACTCCTCCATTAGGATGATAGATGTAATCTACTCCTCCATTAGGATGATAGATGTAATCTACTCCTCCATTAGGATGATAGATGTAATCTACACCTCCATTAGGATGATAGATGTAATCTACTCCTCCATTAGGATAATAGATGTAATCTACTCCTCCATTTGGATGATAGATGATATATGTAATCTACTCCTCCACTAGGATGATAGATGATAGATGTAATCTACTCCTCCATTTGGATGATAGATGATATATGTAATCTACTCCTCCAATAGGATGATAGATGATAGATGTAATCTACTCCTCCATTAGGATGATAGATGATAGATGTAATCTACTCCTCCATTAGGATGATAGATGTAATCTACTCCTCCATTAGGATGATAGATGTAATCGACTCCTCCATTAGGATGATAGATGTAATCTACACCTCCATTAGGATGATAGATGTAATCTACTCCTCCATTAGGATGATAGATGTAATCTACTCCTCCATTAGGATGATGATTGTAATCTACACCTCCATTAGGATGATAGATGTAATCTACTCCTCCATTAGGATGATAGATGTAATCTACACCTCCATTAGGATGATAGATGTAATCTACACCTCCATTAGGATGATAGATGATATATGTAATCTACTCCTCCATTAGGATGATAGATGTAATCTACTCCTCCATTAGGATGATAGATGTAATCTACACCTCCATTAGGATGATAGATGTAATCTACACCTCCATTAGGATGATAGATGATAGATGTAATCTACACCTCCATTAGGATGATAGATGATAGATGTAATCTACTCCTCCATTAGGATGATAGATGTAATCTACACCTCGATTAGGATGATAGATAATAGATGTAATCTACTCCTCCATTAAGATGATAGATGTAATCTACTCCTCCATTAGAATGATAGATGTAATCTACTCCTTCATTAGGATGATAGATGTAATCTACTCCTCCATTAGGATGATAGATGTAATCTACTCCTCCATTAGGATGATAGATGTAATCTACTCCTCCATTAGGATGATAGATGTAATCTACACCTCCATTAGGATGATAGATGTAATCTACTCCTCCATTAGGATAATAGATGTAATCTACTCCTCCATTTGGATGATAGATGATATATGTAATCTACTCCTCCACTAGGATGATAGATGATAGATGTAATCTACTCCTCCATTTGGATGATAGATGATATATGTAATCTACTCCTCCACTAGGATGATAGATGATAGATGTAATCTACTCCTCCATTAGGATGATAGATGTGATCTACACCTCCATTAGGATGATAGATGTAATCTACACCTCCATTAGGATGATAGATGATAGATGTAATCTACTCCTCCATTAGGATGATAGATGATAGATGTAATCTACTCCTCCATTAGGATGATAGATGTAATCTACACCTCCATTAGGATGATAGATAATAGATGTAATCTACTCCTCCATTAGGATGATGGATGTAATCTACTCCTCCATTAGGATGATAGATGTAATCTACACCTCCATTAGGATGATAGATGTAATCTACTCCTCCATTAGGATGATAGATGTAATCTACTCCTCCATTTGGATGATTGATGATATATGTAATCTACTCCTCCATTAGGATGATAGATGATAGATGTAATCTACTCCTCCATTAGGATGATAGATGATATATGTAATCTACTCCTCCATTAGGATGATAGATGATAGATGTAATCTACTCCTCCATTAGGATGATAGATGATAGATGTAATCTACTCCTCCATTAGGATGATAGATGTAATCTACTCCTCAATTAGGATGATAGATGATAGATGTAATCTACTCCTCCATTAGGATGATAGATGATAGATGTAATCTACTCCTCCATTAGAATTATATATGTAATCTACTCCTCCATTAGGATGATAGATGTAATCTACTCCTCCATTAGGATGATAGATGTAATCTACTCCTCCATTAGGATGATAGATGTAATCTACACCTCCATTAGGATGATAGATGTAATCTACTCCTCCGTTAGGATGATAGATGTAATCTACTCCTCCATTAGGATGATAGATGATAGATGTAATCTACACCTCCATTAGGATGATAGATGATAGATGTAATCTACTCCTCCATTAGGATGATAGATGATAGATGTAATCTACTCCTCCATTAGGATGACAGATGTAATCTACTCCTCCATTAAGACGATAGATGTAATCTACTCCTCCATTAGGATGATAGATGTAATCTACACCTCCATTAGGATGATAGATGTAATCTACACCTCCATTAGGATGATAGATGTAATCTACTCCTCCGTTAGGATGATAGATGTAATCTACTCCTCCATTAGGATGATAGATGATAGATGTAATCTACACCTCCATTAGGATGATAGATGATAGATGTAATCTACTCCTCCATTAGGATGATAGATGATAGATGTAATCTACTCCCTCATTGGAATTATAGATGTAATCTACACCTCCATTAGGATGATAGATGTAATCTACTCCTCCATTAGGATGATAGATGTAATCTACTCCTCCATTAGGATGATAGATGATAAATGTAATCTACTCCTCCATTAGGATGATAGATGTAATCTACACCTCCATTAGGATGATAGATGTAATCTACTCCTCCATTAGGATGATAGATGTAATCTACTCCTCCATTAGGATGATAGATGTAATCTACTCCTCCATTAGGATGATAGATGTAATCTACACCTCCATTAGGATGATATATGTAATCTCCTCCTCCATTAGGATGATAGATGTAATCTACTCCTCCATTAGGATGATAGATGTAATCTACACCTCCATTAGGATGATAGATGTAATCTACACCTCCATTAGGATGATAGATGATATATGTAATCTACTCCTCCATTAGGATGATAGATGTAATCTACTCCTCCATTAGGATGATAGATGTAATCTACACCTCCATTAGGATGATAGATGTAATCTACACCTCCATTAGGATGATAGATGATAGATGTAATCTACTCCTCCATTAGGATGATAGATGATAGATGTAATCTACTCCTCCATTAGGATGATAGATGTAATCTACACCTCGATTAGGATGATAGATAATAGATGTAATCTACTCCTCCATTAAGATGATAGATGTAATCTACTCCTCCATTAGATTGATAGATGTAATCTACTCCTTCATTAGGATGATAGATGTAATCTACTCCCACATTAGGATGATAGATGTAATCTACTCCTCCATTAGGATGATAGATGTAATCTACACCTCCATTAGGATGATAGATGTAATCTACTCCTCCATTAGGATAATAGATGTAATCTACTCCTCCATTTGGATGATAGATGATATATGTAATCTACTCCTCCACTAGGATGATAGATGATAGATGTAATCTACTCCTCCATTTGGATGATAGATGATATATGTAATCTACTCCTCCACTAGGATGATAGGTGATAGATGTAATCTACTCCTCCATTAGGATGATAGATGATAGATGTAATCTACTCCTCCATTAGGATGATAGATGTAATCTACTCCTCCATTAGGATGATAGATGTAATCGACTCCTCCATTAGGATGATAGATGTAATCTACACCTCCATTAGGATGATAGATGTAATCTACTCCTCCATTAGGATGATAGATGTAATCTACTCCTCCATTAGGATGATGATTGTAATCTACACCTCCATTAGGATGATAGATGTAATCTACTCCTCCATTAGGATGATAGATGTAATCTACACCTCCATTAGGATGATAGATGTAATCTACACCTCCATTAGGATGATAGATGATATATGTAATCTACTCCTCCATTAGGATGATAGATGTAATCTACTCCTCCAGTAGGATGATAGATGTAATCTACACCTCCATTAGGATGATAGATGTAATCTACACCTCCATTAGGACGATAGATGATAGATGTAATCTACACCTCCATTAGGATGATAGATGATAGATGTAATCTACTCCTCCATTAGGATGATAGATGTAATCTACACCTCGATTAGGATGATAGATAATAGATGTAATCTACTCCTCCATTAAGATGATAGATGTAATCTACTCCTCCATTAGAATGATAGATGTAATCTACTCCTTCATTAGGATGATAGATGTAATCTACTCCTCCATTAGGATGATAGATGTAATCTACTCCTCCATTAGGATGATAGATGTAATCTACTCCTCCATTAGGATGATAGATGTAATCTACACCTCCATTAGGATGATAGATGTAATCTACTCCTCCATTAGGATAATAGATGTAATCTACTCCTCCATTTGGATGATAGATGATATATGTAATCTACTCCTCCACTAGGATGATAGATGATAGATGTAATCTACTCCTCCATTTGGATGATAGATGATATATGTAATCTACTCCTCCACTAGGATGATAGATAATAGATGTAATCTACTCCTCCATTAGGATGATAGATGATAGATGTAATCTACTCCTCCATTAGGATGACAGATGTAATCTACTCCTCCATTAGGACGATAGATGTAATCTACTCCTCCATTAGGATGATACATGTAATCTACACCTCCATTAGGATGATAGATGTAATCTACACCTCCATTAGGATGATAGATGTAATCTTCTCCTCCGTTAGGATGATAGATGTAATCTACTCCTCCATTAGGATGATAGATGATAGATGTAATCTACACCTCCATTAGGATGATAGATGATAGATGTAATCTACTCCTCCATTAGGATGATAGATGATAGATGTAATCTACTCCCTCATTGGAATTATAGATGTAATCTACACCTCCATTAGGATGATAGATGTAATCTACTCCTCCATTAGGATGATAGATGATAGATGTAATCTACTCCTCCATTAGGATGATAGATGTAATCTACACCTCCATTAGGATGATAGATGTAATCTACTCCTCCATTAGGATGATAGATGTAATCTACTCCTCCATTAGGATGATAGATGTAATCTACTCCTCCATTAGGATGATAGATGTAATCTACACCTCCATTAGGATGATAGATGTAATCTACTCCTCCATTAGGATGATAGATGTAATCTACTCCTCCATTAGGATGATAGATGTAATCTACTCCTCCATTAGGATGATAGATGTAATCTACTCCTCCATTAGGATGATAGATGTAATCTACTCCTCCATTAGGATGATAGATGATAGATGTAATCTACACCTCCATTAGGATGATGGATGTAATCTACTCCTCCATTAGGATGATAGATGTAATCTACTCCTCCATTAGGATGATAGATGTAATCTACTCCTCCATTAGGATGATAGATGTAATCTCCTCCTCCATTAGGATGATAGGTGATAGATGTAATCTACACCTCCATTAGGATGATAGATGATATATGTAATCTACTCCTCCATTAGGATGATAGATGTAATCTACTCCTCCATTAGGATGATAGATGTAATCTACATCTCCATTAGGATGATAGATGTAATCTACTCCTCCATTAGGATGATAGATGTAATCTACCCCTCCATTAGGATGATAGATGTAATCTACACCTCCATTAGGATGATAGATGATATATGTAATCTACTCCTCCATTAGGATGATAGATGTAATCTACTCCTCCATTAGGATGATAGATGGAATCTACTCCTCCATTAGAATGATAGATGATAGATGTAATCTACTCCTCCATTAGGATGATAGATGTAATCTACACCTCCATTAGGATGATAGATAATAGATGTAATCTACTCCTCCATTAGGATGATAGATGTAATCTACTTCTCCATTAGGATGATAGATGTAATCTACACCTCCATTAGGATGATAGATAATAGATGTAATCTACTCCTCCATTAGGATGATAGATGTAATCTACTTCTCCATTAGGATGATAGATGTAATCTACTCCTCCATTAGGATGATAGATGTAATCTACTCCTCCATTAGGATGATAGATGTAATCTACTCCTCCATTAGGATGATAGATGTAATCTACTCCTCCATTAGGATGATAGATGTAATCTACTCCTCCATTAGGATGATAGATGTAATCTACTCCTCCATTAGGATGATAGATGATAGATGTAATCTACTCCTCCATTAGGATGATATATGTAATCTACACCTCCATTAGGATGATAGATGTAATCTACTCCTCCATTAGGATGATAGATGTAATCTACTCCTCCATTAGGATGATAGATGAAAGATGTAATCTACAGCTCCATTAGGATGATAGATGTAATCTACTCCTCCATTAGGATGATAGATGTAATCTACTTCTCCATTAGGATGATAGATGTAATCTACTCCTCCATTAGGATGATAGATGTAATCTCCTCCTCCATTAGGATGATAGATGATAGATGTAATCTACACCTCCATTAGGATGATAGATGATATATGTAATCTACTCCTCCATTAGGATGATAGATGTAATCTACTCCTCCATTAGGATGATAGATGTAATCTACACCTCCATTAGGATGATAGATGTAATCTACTCCTCCATTAGGATGATAGATGTAATCTACACCTCCATTAGGATGATAGATGTAATCTACACCTACATTAGGATGATAGATGATATATGTAATCTACTCCTCCATTAGGATGATAGATGTAATCTACTCCTCCATTAGGATGATAGATGTAATCTACACCTCCATTAGGATGATAGATGTAATCTACACCTCCATTAGGATGATAGATGATAGATGTAATCTACTCCTCCATTAGGATGATAGATGATAGATGTAATCTACTCCTCCATTAGGATGATAGATGTAATCTACACCTCCATTAGGATGATAGATAATAGATGTAATCTACTCCTCCATTAGGATGATGGATGTAATCTACTCCTCCATTAGGATGATAGATGTAATCTACACCTCCATTAGGATGATAGATGTAATCTACTCCTCCATTAGGATGATAGATGTAATCTACTCCTCCATTTGGATGATTGATGATACATGTAATCTACTCCTCCATTAGGATGATAGATGATAGATGTAATCTACTCCTCCATTAGGATGATAGATGATATATGTAATCTACTCCTCCATTAGGATGATAGATGATAGATGTAATCTACTCCTCCATTAGGATGATAGATGATAGATGTAATCTACACCTCCATTAGGATGATAGATGTAATCTACTCCTCCATTAGGATGATAGATGTAATCTACTCCTCCATTAGGATGATAGATGATAGATGTAATCTACTCCTCCATTAGGATGATAGATGATAGATGTAATCTACTCCTCCATTAGAATTATATATGTAATCTACTCCTCCATTAGGATGATAGATGTAATCTACTCCTCCATTAGGATGATAGATGTAATCTACTCCTCCATTAGGATGATAGATGTAATCTACACCTCCATTAGGATGATAGATGTAATCTACTCCTCCGTTAGGATGATAGATGTAATATACTCCTCCATTAGGATGATAGATGATAGATGTAATCTACTCCTCCATTAGGATGATAGATGTAATCTACTCCTCCATTAGGATGATAGATGATAGATGTAATCTACTCCTCCATTAGGATGACAGATGTAATCTACTCCTCCATTAGGACGATAGATGTAATCTACTGCTCCATTAGGATGATAGATGTAATCTACACCTCCATTAGGATGATAGATGTAATCTACACCTCCATTAGGATGATAGATGTAATCTACTCCTCCGTTAGGATGATAGATGTAATCTACTCCTCCATTAGGATGATAGATGATAGATGTAATCTACACCTCCATTAGGATGATAGATGATAGATGTAATCTACTCCTCCATTAGGATGATAGATGATAGATGTAATCTACTCCCTCATTGGAATTATAGATGTAATCTACACCTCCATTAGGATGATAGATGTAATCTACTCCTCCATTAGGATGATAGATGTAATCTACTCCTCCATTAGGATGATAGATGATAGATGTAATCTACTCCTCCATTAGGATGATAGATATAATCTACACCTCCATTAGGATGATAGATGTAATCTACTCCTCCATTAGGATGATAGATGTAATCTACTCCTCCATTAGGATGATAGATGTAATCTACTCCTCCATTAGGATGATAGATGTAATCTACACTTCCATTAGGATGATAGATGTAATCTACTCCTCCATTAAGATGATAGATGTAATCTACTCCTCCATTAGGATGATAGATGTAATCTACTCCTCCATTAGGATGATAGATGTAATCTACTCCTCCATTAGGATGATAGATGATAGATGTAATCTACACCTCCATTAGGATGATACATGTAATCTACTCCTCCATTAGGATGATAGATGTAATCTCCTCCTCCATTAGGATGATAGATGATAGATGTAATCTACACCTCCATTAGGATGATAGATGATATATATAATCTACTCCTCCATTAGGATGATAGATGTAATCTACTCCTCCATTAGGATGATAGATGTAATCTACACCTCCATTAGGATGATAGATGTAATATACTCCTCCATTAGGATGATAGATGTAATCTACCCCTCCATTAGGATGATAGATGTAATCTACACCTCCATTAGGATGATAGATGATATATGTAATCTACTCCTCCATTAGGATGATAGATGTAATCTACTCCTCCATTAGGATGATAGATGTAATCTACTCCTCCATTAGGATGATAGATAATAGATGTAATCTACTCCTCCATTAGGATGATAGATGTAATCTACTTCTCCATTAGGATGATAGATGTAATCTACTCCTCCATTAGGATGATAGATGTAATCTACTCCTCCATTAGGATGATAGATGTAATCTACTCCTCCATTAGGATGATAGATGTAATCTACTCCTCCATTAGGATGATAGATGTAATCTACTCCTCCATTAGGATGATAGATGTAATCTACTCCTCCATTAGGATGATAGATGATAGATGTAATCTACTCCTCCATTAGGATGATGTATGTAATCTACACCTCCATTAGGATGATAGATGTAATCTACTCCTCCATTAGGATGATAGATGTAATCTACTCCTCCATTAGGATGATAGATGATAGATGTAATCTACACCTCCATTAGGATGATAGATGTAATCTACTCCTCCATTAGGATGATAGATGTAATCTACTCCTCCATTAGGATGATAGATGTAATCTACTCCTCCATTAGGATGATAGATGTAATCTCCTCCTCCATTAGGATGATAGATGATAGATGTAATCTACACCTCCATTAGGATGATAGATGATATATGTAATCTACTCCTCCATTAGGATGATAGATGTAATCTACTCCTCCATTAGGATGATAGATGTAATCTACACCTCCATTAGGATGATAGATGTAATCTACTCCTCCATTAGGATGATAGATGTAATCTACACCTCCATTAGGATGATAGATGTAATCTACACCTCCATTAGGATGATAGATGATATATGTAATCTACTCCTCCTTTAGGATGATAGATGTAATCTACTCCTCCATTAGGATGATAGATGTAATCTACACCTCCATTAGGATGATAGATGTAATCTACACCTCCATTAGGATGATAGATGATAGATGTAATCTACTCCTCCATTAGGATGATAGATGATAGATGTAATCGACTCCTCCATTAGGATGATAGATGTAATCTACTCCTCCATTAGGATGATAGATGTAATCTACTCCTCCATTAGGATGATAGATGTAATCTACACCTCCATTAGGATGATAGATGTAATCTACTCCTCCATTAGGATGATAGATGTAATCTACTCCTCCATTAGGATGATAGATGTAATCTACTCCTCCATTAGGATGATAGATGTAATCTACTCCTCCATTAGGATGATAGATGATAGATGTAATCTACACCTCCATTAGGATGATACATGTAATCTACTCCTCCATTAGGATGATAGATGTAATCTCCTCCTCCATTAGGATGATAGATGATAGATGTAATCTACACCTCCATTAGGATGATAGATGATATATGTAATCTACTCCTCCATTAGGATGATAGATGTAATCTACTCCTCCATTAGGATGATAGATGTAATCTACACCTCCATTAGGATGATAGATGTAATCTACTCCTCCATTAGGATGATAGATGTAATCTACCCCTCCATTAGGATGATAGATGTAATCTACACCTCCATTAGGATGATAGATGATATATGTAATCTACACCTCCATTAGGATGATAGATGTAATCTACTCCTCCATTAGGATGATAGATGTAATCTACTCCTCCATTAGGATGATAGATGATAGATGTAATCTACTCCTCCATTAGGATGATAGATGTAATCTACACCTCCATTAGGATGATAGATAATAGATGTAATCTACTCCTCCATTAGGATGATAGATGTAATCTACTTCTCCATTAGGATGATAGATGTAATCTACTCCTCCATTAGGATGATAGATGTAATCTACTCCTCCATTAGGATGATAGATGTAATCTACTCCTCCATTAGGATGATAGATGTAATCTACTCCTCCATTAGGATGATAGATGTAATCTACTCCTCCATTAGGATGATAGATGTAATCTACTCCTCCATTAGGATGATAGATGTAATCTACTCCTCCATTAGGATGATAGATGATAGATGTAATCTACTCCTCCATTAGGATGATAGATGTAATCTACTCCTCCATTAGGATGATAGATGTAATCTACTCCTCCATTAGGATGATAGATGTAATCTACTCCTCCATTAGGATGATAGATGATAGATGTAATCTACACCTCCATTAGGATGATACATGTAATCTACTCCTCCATTAGGATGATAGATGTAATCTCCTCCTCCATTAGGATGATAGATGATAGATGTAATCTACACCTCCATTAGGATGATAGATGATATATGTAATCTACTCCTCCATTAGGATGATAGATGTAATCTACTCCTCCATTAGGATGATAGATGTAATCTACACCTCCATTAGGATGATAGATGTAATCTACTCCTCCATTAGGATGATAGATGTAATCTACCCCTCCATTAGGATGATAGATGTAATCTACACCTCCATTAGGATGATAGATGATATATGTAATCTACACCTCCATTAGGATGATAGATGTAATCTACTCCTCCATTAGGATGATAGATGTAATCTACTCCTCCATTAGGATGATAGATGATAGATGTAATCTACTCCTCCATTAGGATGATAGATGTAATCTACACCTCCATTAGGATGATAGATAATAGATGTAATCTACTCCTCCATTAGGATGATAGATGTAATCTACTTCTCCATTAGGATGATAGATGTAATCTACTCCTCCATTAGGATGATAGATGTAATCTACTCCTCCATTAGGATGATAGATGTAATCTACTCCTCCATTAGGATGATAGATGTAATCTACTCCTCCATTAGGATGATAGATGTAATCTACTCCTCCATTAGGATGATAGATGTAATCTACTCCTCCATTAGGATGATAGATGATAGATGTAATCTACTCCTCCATTAGGATGATGTATGTAATCTACACCTCCATTAGGATGATAGGTGTAATCTACTCCTCCATTAGGATGATAGATGTAATCTACTCCTCCATTAGGATGATAGATGATAGATGTAATCTACTCCTCCATTAGGATGATAGATGTAATCTACTCCTCCATTAGGATGATAGATGTAATCTACTCCTCCATTAGGATGATAGATGATAGATGTAATCTACACCTCCATTAGGATGATACATGTAATCTACTCCTCCATTAGGATGATAGATGTAATCTCCTCCTCCATTAGGATGATAGATGATAGATGTAATCTACACCTCCATTAGGATGATAGATGATATATATAATCTACTCCTCCATTAGGATGATAGATGTAATCTACTCCTCCATTAGGATGATAGATGTAATCTACACCTCCATTAGGATGATAGATGTAATCTACTCCTCCATTAGGATGATAGATGTAATCTACCCCTCCATTAGGATGATAGATGTAATCTACACCTCCATTAGGATGATAGATGATATATGTAATCTACTCCTCCATTAGGATGATAGATGTAATCTACTCCTCCATTAGGATGATAGATGTAATCTACTCCTCCATTAGGATGATAGATAATAGATGTAATCTACTCCTCCATTAGGATGATAGATGTAATCTACTTCTCCATTAGGATGATAGATGTAATCTACTCCTCCATTAGGATGATAGATGTAATCTACTCCTCCATTAGGATGATAGATGTAATCTACTCCTCCATTAGGATGATAGATGTAATCTACTCCTCCATTAGGATGATAGATGTAATCTACTCCTCCATTAGGATGATAGATGTAATCTACTCCTCCATTAGGATGATAGATGATAGATGTAATCTACTCCTCCATTAGGATGATGTATGTAATCTACACCTCCATTAGGATGATAGATGTAATCTACTCCTCCATTAGGATGATAGATGTAATCTACTCCTCCATTAGGATGATAGATGATAGATGTAATCTACACCTCCATTAGGATGATAGATGTAATCTACTCCTCCATTAGGATGATAGATGTAATCTACTCCTCCATTAGGATGATAGATGTAATCTACTCCTCCATTACGATGATAGATGTAATCTCCTCCTCCATTAGGATGATAGATGATAGATGTAATCTACACCTCCATTAGGATGATAGATGATATATGTAATCTACTCCTCCATTAGGATGATAGATGTAATCTACTCCTCCATTAGGATGATAGATGTAATCTACACCTCCATTAGGATGATAGATGTAATCTACTCCTCCATTAGGATGATAGATGTAATCTACACCTCCATTAGGATGATAGATGTAATCTACACCTCCATTAGGATGATAGATGATATATGTAATCTACTCCTCCTTTAGGATGATAGATGTAATCTACTCCTCCATTAGGATGATAGATGTAATCTACACCTCCATTAGGATGATAGATGTAATCTACACCTCCATTAGGATGATAGATGATAGATGTAATCTACTCCTCCATTAGGATGATAGATGATAGATGTAATCGACTCCTCCATTAGGATGATAGATGTAATCTACTCCTCCATTAGGATGATAGATGTAATCTACTCCTCCATTAGGATGATAGATGTAATCTACACCTCCATTAGGATGATAGATGTAATCTACTCCTCCATTAGGATGATAGATGTAATCTACTCCTCCATTAGGATGATAGATGTAATCTACTCCTCCATTAGGATGATAGATGTAATCTACTCCTCCATTAGGATGATAGATGATAGATGTAATCTACACCTCCATTAGGATGATACATGTAATCTACTCCTCCATTAGGATGATAGATGTAATCTCCTCCTCCATTAGGATGATAGATGATAGATGTAATCTACACCTCCATTAGGATGATAGATGATATATGTAATCTACTCCTCCATTAGGATGATAGATGTAATCTACTCCTCCATTAGGATGATAGATGTAATCTACACCTCCATTAGGATGATAGATGTAATCTACTCCTCCATTAGGATGATAGATGTAATCTACCCCTCCATTAGGATGATAGATGTAATCTACACCTCCATTAGGATGATAGATGATATATGTAATCTACACCTCCATTAGGATGATAGATGTAATCTACTCCTCCATTAGGATGATAGATGTAATCTACTCCTCCATTAGGATGATAGATGATAGATGTAATCTACTCCTCCATTAGGATGATAGATGTAATCTACACCTCCATTAGGATGATAGATAATAGATGTAATCTACTCCTCCATTAGGATGATAGATGTAATCTACTTCTCCATTAGGATGATAGATGTAATCTACTCCTCCATTAGGATGATAGATGTAATCTACTCCTCCATTAGGATGATAGATGTAATCTACTCCTCCATTAGGATGATAGATGTAATCTACTCCTCCATTAGGATGATAGATGTAATCTACTCCTCCATTAGGATGATAGATGTAATCTACTCCTCCATTAGGATGATAGATGATAGATGTAATCTACTCCTCCATTAGGATGATGTATGTAATCTACACCTCCATTAGGATGATAGGTGTAATCTACTCCTCCATTAGGATGATAGATGTAATCTACTCCTCCATTAGGATGATAGATGATAGATGTAATCTACTCCTCCATTAGGATGATAGATGTAATCTACTCCTCCATTAGGATGATAGATGTAATCTACTCCTCCATTAGGATGATAGATGTAATCTACTCCTCCATTAGGATGATAGATGATAGATGTAATCTACACCTCCATTAGGATGATAGATGATATATGTAATCTACTCCTCCATTAGGATGATAGATGATAGATGTAATCTACTCCTCCATTAGGATGATAGATGATAGATGTAATCTACTCCTCCATTAGGATGATAGATGTAATCTACTCCTCCATTAGGATGATAGATGTAATCTACTCCTCCATTAGGATGATAGATGTAATCTACTCCTCCATTAGGATGATAGATGTAATCTCCTCCTCCATTAGGATGATAGATGATAGATGTAATCTACACCTCCATTAGGATGATAGATGATATATGTAATCTACTCCTCCATTAGGATGATAGATGTAATCTACTCCTCCATTAGGATGATAGATGTAATCTACACCTCCATTAGGATGATAGATGTAATCTACTCCTCCATTAGGATGATAGATGTAATCTACACCTCCATTAGGATGATAGATGTAATCTACACCTCCATTAGGATGATAGATGATATATGTAATCTACTCCTCCTTTAGGATGATAGATGTAATCTACTCCTCCATTAGGATGATAGATGTAATCTACACCTCCATTAGGATGATAGATGTAATCTACACCTCCATTAGGATGATAGATGATAGATGTAATCTACTCCTCCATTAGGATGATAGATGTAATCTACACCTCCATTAGGATGATAGATAATAGATGTAATCTACTCCTCCATTAGGGTGATAGATGATAGATGTAATCTACTCCTCCATTAGGATGATAGATGTAATCTACTCCTCCATTAGGATGATGGATGTAATCTACTCCTCCATTAGGATGATAGATGTAATCTACACCTCCATTAGGATGATAGATGTAATCTACTCCTCCATTAGGATGATAGATGTAATCTACTCCTCCATTTGGATGATTGATGATATATGTAATCTACTCCTCCATTAGGATGATAGATGATAGATGTAATCTACTCCTCCATTAGGATGATAGATGATATATGTAATCTACTCCTCCATTAGGATGATAGATGTAATCTACTCCTCCATTAGGATGATAGATGTAATCTACACCTCCATTAGGATGATAGATGTAATCTACACCTCCATTAGGATGATAGATGATAGATGTAATCTACTCCTCCATTAGGATGATAGATGATAGATGTAATCTACTCCTCCATTAGGATGATAGATGTAATCTACACCTCCATTAGGATGATAGATAATAGATGTAATCTACTCCTCCATTAGGATGATGGATGTAATCTACTCCTCCATTAGGATGATAGATGTAATCTACACCTCCATTAGGATGATAGATGTAATCTACTCCTCCATTAGGATGATAGATGTAATCTACTCCTCCATTTGGATGATTGATGATACATGTAATCTACTCCTCCATTAGGATGATAGATGATAGATGTAATCTACTCCTCCATTAGGATGATAGATGATATATGTAATCTACTCCTCCATTAGGATGATAGATGATAGATGTAATCTACTCCTCCATTAGGATGATAGATGATAGATGTAATCTACACCTCCATTAGGATGATAGATGTAATCTACTCCTCCATTAGGATGATAGATGTAATCTACTCCTCCATTAGGATGATAGATGATAGATGTAATCTACTCCTCCATTAGGATGATAGATGATAGATGTAATCTACTCCTCCATTAGAATTATATATGTAATCTACTCCTCCATTAGGATGATAGATGTAATCTACTCCTCCATTAGGATGATAGATGTAATCTACTCCTCCATTAGGATGATAGATGTAATCTACACCTCCATTAGGATGATAGATGTAATCTACTCCTCCGTTAGGATGATAGATGTAATATACTCCTCCATTAGGATGATAGATGATAGATGTAATCTACTCCTCCATTAGGATGATAGATGTAATCTACTCCTCCATTAGGATGATAGATGATAGATGTAATCTACTCCTCCATTAGGATGACAGATGTAATCTACTCCTCCATTAGGACGATAGATGTAATCTACTGCTCCATTAGGATGATAGATGTAATCTACACCTCCATTAGGATGATAGATGTAATCTACACCTCCATTAGGATGATAGATGTAATCTACTCCTCCGTTAGGATGATAGATGTAATCTACTCCTCCATTAGGATGATAGATGATAGATGTAATCTACACCTCCATTAGGATGATAGATGATAGATGTAATCTACTCCTCCATTAGGATGATAGATGATAGATGTAATCTACTCCCTCATTGGAATTATAGATGTAATCTACACCTCCATTAGGATGATAGATGTAATCTACTCCTCCATTAGGATGATAGATGTAATCTACTCCTCCATTAGGATGATAGATGATAGATGTAATCTACTCCTCCATTAGGATGATAGATATAATCTACACCTCCATTAGGATGATAGATGTAATCTACTCCTCCATTAGGATGATAGATGTAATCTACTCCTCCATTAGGATGATAGATGTAATCTACTCCTCCATTAGGATGATAGATGTAATCTACACTTCCATTAGGATGATAGATGTAATCTACTCCTCCATTAGGATGATAGATGTAATCTACTCCTCCATTAGGATGATAGATGTAATCTACTCCTCCATTAGGATGATAGATGTAATCTACTCCTCCATTAGGATGATAGATGATAGATGTAATCTACACCTCCATTAGGATGATACATGTAATCTACTCCTCCATTAGGATGATAGATGTAATCTCCTCCTCCATTAGGATGATAGATGATAGATGTAATCTACACCTCCATTAGGATGATAGATGATAAATGTAATCTACTCCTCCATTAGGATGATAGATGTAATCTACTCCTCCATTAGGATGATAGATGTAATCTACACCTCCATTAGGATGATAGATGTAATCTACTCCTCCATTAGGATGATAGATGTAATCTACCCCTCCATTAGGATGATAGATGTAATCTACACCTCCATTAGGATGATAGATGATATATGTAATCTACTCCTCCATTAGGATGATAGATGTAATCTACTCCTCCATTAGGATGATAGATGTAATCTACTCCTCCATTAGGATGATAGATAATTGATGTAATCTACTCCTCCATTAGGATGATAGATGTAATCTACTTCTCCATTAGGATGATAGATGTAATCTACTCCTCCATTAGGATGATAGATGTAATCTACTCCTCCATTAGGATGATAGATGTAATCTACTCCTCCATTAGGATGATAGATGTAATCTACTCCTCCATTAGGATGATAGATGTAATCTACTCCTCCATTAGGATGATAGATGTAATCTACTCCTCCATTAGGATGATAGATGATAGATGTAATCTACTCCTCCATTAGGATGATGTATGTAATCTACACCTCCATTAGGATGATAGATGTAATCTACTCCTCCATTAGGATGATAGATGTAATCTACTCCTCCATTAGGATGATAGATGATAGATGTAATCTACACCTCCATTAGGATGATAGATGTAATCTACTCCTCCATTAGGATGATAGATGTAATCTACTCCTCCATTAGGATGATAGATGTAATCTACTCCTCCATTAGGATGATAGATGTAATCTCCTCCTCCATTAGGATGATAGATGATAGATGTAATCTACACCTCCATTAGGATGATAGATGATATATGTAATCTACTCCTCCATTAGGATGATAGATGTAATCTACTCCTCCATTAGGATGATAGATGTAATCTACACCTCCATTAGGATGATAGATGTAATCTACTCCTCCATTAGGATGATAGATGTAATCTACACCTCCATTAGGATGATAGATGTAATCTACACCTCCATTAGGATGATAGATGATATATGTAATCTACTCCTCCTTTAGGATGATAGATGTAATCTACTCCTCCATTAGGATGATAGATGTAATCTACACCTCCATTAGGATGATAGATGTAATCTACACCTCCATTAGGATGATAGATGATAGATGTAATCTACTCCTCCATTAGGATGATAGATGATAGATGTAATCGACTCCTCCATTAGGATGATAGATGTAATCTACTCCTCCATTAGGATGATAGATGTAATCTACTCCTCCATTAGGATGATAGATGTAATCTACACCTCCATTAGGATGATAGATGTAATCTACTCCTCCATTAGGATGATAGATGTAATCTACTCCTCCATTAGGATGATAGATGTAATCTACTCCTCCATTAGGATGATAGATGTAATCTACTCCTCCATTAGGATGATAGATGATAGATGTAATCTACACCTCCATTAGGATGATACATGTAATCTACTCCTCCATTAGGATGATAGATGTAATCTCCTCCTCCATTAGGATGATAGATGATAGATGTAATCTACACCTCCATTAGGATGATAGATGATATATGTAATCTACTCCTCCATTAGGATGATAGATGTAATCTACTCCTCCATTAGGATGATAGATGTAATCTACACCTCCATTAGGATGATAGATGTAATCTACTCCTCCATTAGGATGATAGATGTAATCTACCCCTCCATTAGGATGATAGATGTAATCTACACCTCCATTAGGATGATAGATGATATATGTAATCTACTCCTCCATTAGGATGATAGATGTAATCTACTCCTCCATTAGGATGATAGATGTAATCTACTCCTCCATTAGGATGATAGATGATAGATGTAATCTACTCCTCCATTAGGATGATAGATGTAATCTACACCTCCATTAGGATGATAGATAATAGATGTAATCTACTCCTCCATTAGGATGATAGATGTAATCTACTTCTCCATTAGGATGATAGATGTAATCTACTCCTCCATTAGGATGATAGATGTAATCTACTCCTCCATTAGGATGATAGATGTAATCTACTCCTCCATTAGGATGATAGATGTAATCTACTCCTCCATTAGGATGATAGATGTAATCTACTCCTCCATTAGGATGATAGATGTAATCTACTCCTCCATTAGGATGATAGATGATAGATGTAATCTACTCCTCCATTAGGATGATGTATGTAATCTACACCTCCATTAGGATGATAGATGTAATCTACTCCTCCATTAGGATGATAGATGTAATCTACTCCTCCATTAGGATGATAGATGATAGATGTAATCTACTCCTCCATTAGGATGATAGATGTAATCTACTCCTCCATTAGGATGATAGATGTAATCTACTCCTCCATTAGGATGATAGATGTAATCTACTCCTCCATTAGGATGATAGATGATAGATGTAATCTACACCTCCATTAGGATGATAGATGATATATGTAATCTACTCCTCCATTAGGATGATAGATGATAGATGTAATCTACTCCTCCATTAGGATGATAGATGATAGATGTAATCTACTCCTCCATTAGGATGATAGATGTAATCTACTCCTCCATTAGGATGATAGATGTAATCTACTCCTCCATTAGGATGATAGATGTAATCTACTCCTCCATTAGGATGATAGATGTAATCTCCTCCTCCATTAGGATGATAGATGATAGATGTAATCTACACCTCCATTAGGATGATAGATGATATATGTAATCTACTCCTCCATTAGGATGATAGATGTAATCTACTCCTCCATTAGGATGATAGATGTAATCTACACCTCCATTAGGATGATAGATGTAATCTACTCCTCCATTAGGATGATAGATGTAATCTACACCTCCATTAGGATGATAGATGTAATCTACACCTCCATTAGGATGATAGATGATATATGTAATCTACTCCTCCTTTAGGATGATAGATGTAATCTACTCCTCCATTAGGATGATAGATGTAATCTACACCTCCATTAGGATGATAGATGTAATCTACACCTCCATTAGGATGATAGATGATAGATGTAATCTACTCCTCCATTAGGATGATAGATGTAATCTACACCTCCATTAGGATGATAGATAATAGATGTAATCTACTCCTCCATTAGGGTGATAGATGATAGATGTAATCTACTCCTCCATTAGGATGATAGATGTAATCTACTCCTCCATTAGGATGATGGATGTAATCTACTCCTCCATTAGGATGATAGATGTAATCTACACCTCCATTAGGATGATAGATGTAATCTACTCCTCCATTAGGATGATAGATGTAATCTACTCCTCCATTTGGATGATTGATGATATATGTAATCTACTCCTCCATTAGGATGATAGATGATAGATGTAATCTACTCCTCCATTAGGATGATAGATGATATATGTAATCTACTCCTCCATTAGGATGATAGATGATAGATGTAACCTCCTCCATTAGGATGATAGATGTAATCTACTCCTCCATTAGGATGATAGATGATAGATGTAATCTACACCTCCATTAGGATGATAGATGTAATCTACTCCTCCATTAGGATGATAGATGTAATCTACTCCTCCATTAGGATGATAGATGATAGATGTAATCTACTCCCC
>NC_074672.1:50812968-50830468 GCF_029448725.1 Salvelinus fontinalis | reverse complement strand
GAGTTCGATTGTTCCTTCTCCATGTTCAGACACAAACGTTTGTCAAGAGTGGTAGAAATGGAAGAATAACCCCCACATCTCTCCCGGTCCACAACGTAGCGTCTCGCCCCTTCAGATGGCATTTCACGGGAGTCTACTCCGACTCCGATGCTCAGTGTCACCCTGGATCGTGCCAACAGTGACATCAGGGTACATTCTACAATCTATTTTTCAAGATGAGGGAGCCGAGTGCCCCGTTGGGAATGGTGGCCTCGAACCCTCCTTTACACATTTCTGCCAGTGGTTCTGATTCAGCTCACATTGGAGAGGGTGCACCAGGAGGGCCATTGATTCTTGTGGCTCCTCGTTTGCTTCTTTGATGATAGGCTAGGACCCAGTGGGGTGATTTTATCGACGCCTCCTCGAGTTTAGATTATTTAAACATGCAGCTGCAGCTCAAGAGTTTTCTGGTCTCGTATGTTAATTTCTTTACCCATCATTTATAGAGTTTGCAAGAAAAGGGGCGGTTCCGTCAGGCTGTCATGCTCTCTGACCTCACAGAGGGGTGTGACTTGTCACTTGTACAAAGTTACGTAAAACAATTATCTCTTATAGTTTTCGCAAATCACATCCCTCTCTTAACAAAAACAGTTTCATCATTTTTTTTCACATTACATTCACAACACATAGTATGTAAACTCCAGCTAGTAGTGGGTTTCCCAGTTAACAGGGTTTTCCTTAATAACGTTTATGACATCACAAAATTCCCTTAGTGTTCTATAGATCTCCTCTGACCTCTGACCTCTGACCTATGACCATTCCCCACGTTCTATGTTAGAAATGTTGTTGTTGCAGCAATTGGCTTTTGAACGTGTTAGAGTTTCGGCGGGAAAACGTCTCGTGAAACAAAGGACATTCCTTTGGTGAATATTGAAGAGGGAGACCTGAATCTTCTGTTCTTGATTTACAACAGGACGTGAGTTGTTAATCCCCACCAGCTCCCTCCCCCCACCTGCGGGTGAGAGAGGGTCTGATGGAAGTCATTCACTGCGAACCTGACCTCTGACCTATTTAGATTCTCGTGGACAGCTATGACATTATCAATATTAATAACTTCTTACGGCTGAGATCCCCTTAACGGGATCGATATGACAACAGCCAGTAAAAGTGCCGGGCGCCAAATTCAAATTCAAATTCAAACAACAGAAATCTCATAATAAAAATTCCTCAAACATACAAGTATTATACACCATTTTAAAGATAAACTTGTTTTTAATCACAACCACAGTGTATGATTTCAAAAAGGTTTTACGACGAAAGCATACCATGCGATTATGTTAGGTCAGTACCTAGTCACAGAAAAACACAGCCATTTTTCCAGCCAAAGAGAGGAGTCACAAAAAGCAGAAATAGAGATAAAATTAATAACTAACCTTTGATGATCTTCATCAGATGACACTCATAGGACTTCATGTTACACAATACATGTATGTTTTGTTCGATAAAGTTCATATTTATATCCAAAAATCTCAGTTTACATTGGCGCGTTATGGTCAGTAGTTCCAAAACATCCGGTGATTTTGCAGAGAGCCACATCAATTTACAGAAATACTCATAATAAACATTGATAAAAGATACAAGTATTAAACATGGAACTTTAGATAAACTTCTCCTTAATGCAACCGCTGTGTCAGATTTCAAAAAAGCTTTACGGAAAAAGCACACCATGCAATAATCTGAGTACAGACACCAAAACTAGCCATACAGATACCCGCCATGTTGTGGAGTCAACAGAAGTCAGAAATAGCATTATAAAATATTCACTTTGATGATCTTCATCAGAATGCACTCCCAGGAATCCCAGTTCCACAATAAAAGTTTGTTTTGTTTGATAAAGTTCATCAATTATGTCCAAATACCTCCTTTTTGTTTGCGCGTTTAGTTCACAAATCCAAATTCACACAGCGCAGGCACTTAGTTCAGACGACAGTTCCATTACAGTTCGTAGAAACATGTCAAACAATGTATAGAATCAAACTTTAGGATGTTTTTATCATAAATCTTCAATAATATTTCAATCAAACAATTCCTTTGTCTTTAGAAATGAAAAGGAATGCAGCTAACTGTCACGGGCGCATGCGAGATTGAGCTCATGGCATTCTGCCAGACCTCTTAGTCAATCAGCTCTTATTCTCTCCCCCTTCACAGTAGAAGCCTGGTTCTATAGACTGTTGACATCTATTGGAAGCCTTAGGAAGTGCAATCGGACCAAATTTTACACTGTATATTGGAAGCATCAAACAAGGTTCTAAAGACTGTTGACATCTAGTGGAAGCCTTAGGAAGTGCAATATGACCCCATCTCCACTGTATCTTGGATAAGCAAAGAGTTGAAAAACTACAAACCTCAGATTTCCCACTTCCTGGTTGAATTTCTCTCAGGTTTTCACCTGCCATATGAGTTCTGTTATACTCACAGACATCATTCAAACAGTTTTAGAAACTTTAGAGTGTTTTCTATCCAAATATGTTAATATTATGCATATCTTAGCTTCTGGGCTGGAGTAGCAGGCAGTTTACTCTGGGCACCTTATTAATCCAAGCTACTCAATACTGCTCCCCAGCCATAAGACGTTAACTAAATAATAACACGTTGATAATAATCACAGTGTAGATAGTGACTGTCTGTCTCCCCTCTACTCTAGAGCCATAAGGGAGCAATACTTAGGGTTCATTTTCAAGGCAATGTTACTGCATTAGCAAAGACATTGACATTTTACTAATTTAGCAGACAGTCTTATCCAGAGCCACTACAGTAGTGAGTCATTTAGCAGACTCTCTGATCCAGAGCCACTACAGTAGTGAGTCATTTAGCAGACTCTCTGATCCAGAGCCACTACAGTAGTGAGTCATTTAGCAGACTCTCTGATCCAGAGCCACTACAGTAGTGAGTCATTTAGCAGACTCTCTTATCCAGAGAGACTACAGTAGTGAGTCATTTAGCAGACTCTCTGATCCAGAGTCATTTAGCAGACTCTCTGATCCAGAGACACAACAGTAGTGAGTCATTTAGCAGACTCTCTGATCCAGAGCCACTACAGTAGGGAGTCATTTAGCAGACTCTCCTATCCAGAGACACTACAGTAGTGAGTCATTTAGCAGACTCTCTGATCCAGAGCCACTACAGTAGTGAGTCATTTAGCAGACTCTCTGATCCAGAGCCGCTAAAGTAGTGACTCATTTAGCAGACTCTCTGATCCAGAAACACTACAGTAGTGACTCATTTAGCAGACTCTCTGATCCAGAGACACTACAGTAGTGACTCATTTAGCAGACTCTCTGATCCAGAGACACTACAGTAGTGAGTCATTTAGCAGACTCTCTGATCCAGAGACACTACAGTAGTGAGTCATTTAGCAGACTCTCCTATCCAGAGACACTACAGTAGTGAGTCATTTAGCAGACTCTCTGATCCAGAGCCACTACAGTAGTGAGTCATTTAGCAGACTCTCTGATCCAGAGCCACTACAGTAGTGAGTCATTTAGCAGACTCTCTGATCCAGAGCCACTACAGTATTGAATCATTTAGCAGACTCTCTGATCCAGAGCCACTACAATGTGTTTGTATGGGCTAATAGCAGTAAGGACTGTTTGTTGTTCCATGTAGTGAATAATTAAAGGCCAAAAATAATTTTCATCAAATACATTTTTTAAAATTTCTTTTTTTTTATGCTTCAAAGGGTCTTAAAATGTCTAATCAAATAGTTAAATGAACTGGAAGGGCTTCCATTGAAGTCATTTTGCCTGAGCAGCACTGTACAAAACAAACCTGCAATACCGTGAAGAAGAGAAGCTCATTCCAAGTCTGTCAACACTTCCAAACGGTCGATAGCATTCGATTATGAGACGCTTGAATCCAAAAGTTGTGGTATATATTCATTGGCTGTGTCGTAGCACATTTTTGAAAATATAAATTATTGATACATGACTAGCTCTGACCCTTTTTAAAAATGCAAAAATGACAATTTTACCCTAGAACTGCTGGGTCTGGAGGGACAAGCTAATTAACAGTCATTCTGACTGCAAGATTCTAACAGTGTATCTAATACGTTTCATATATGCTACCACAAAAATAATCATTTTGTTTTGTTAATTAAGGGCTTTGGTAAAAGAGTACGGTAAACAAATATTTTCAATAACACAATAGCATTTTCATTTTTACTTTGGGCTATATGTAATAACGACAAAACACACACACAAAAATAAAATAAAATTCAAGTGTTTTATTAGTGAAGTGCCTTTTTTCTTACAACTATGAAACAGGAAGCAGATGAGTTGGAATGTGGCAACATCTTATTTTTAAGATGCGAAACAACAAACGAACGTGAAGCTATATATTAAACAAGTGCCGACACAGGCAACTTACACATAGACAATAACCCACGAAATACCCAAAGGATTATGGCTGACTAAATATGGTTCCCAATCAGAGACAACGATAAACAGCTGCCTCTAATTGAGAACCAATCTAGGCAGCCATAGACATACAAACACCACCTAGACTAGTAAACACCCCAAGAAACATACAAAACCCCTAGACACGACAAAACACATACATCCCCCATGTCACACCCTGACCTAACCAAAATGATAAAGAAAAGAAAGCTAACTAAGGCCAGGGCATGACACAAGGACTATAAGTATCGCTATTGTCACAATTCTCACAAGTCTTTATGTATTGCGATTCGAAACTAAGAAAACAAGTTTTGATCATTCACGGAAATTAAAAGTGTTGGAAACAAATTGACTCCCTATATATATATATATATATATATATATAAAAAGATGGAGAACAATCTATGAAGTAAAAATACTGGAGTTTTGGTGCAAGTACAGCCAACTAGCACAAAAAATAATATTGCGACATTGTCGAAATGATAAGATATATCGTCAAAAGTAATATCCCAATATTTAAACGGTAGCGATTTATTTCCCCCATCACTACTAAACATCGTTATAAGCGCCATCTGTGCTTGATATATTTAGAAAATCGGCACAAAAGCAATAATGGCAATACAGCAGTCAAAAAATAGTCAATTATATTCAGCTCATGCTAACATGGTGTGTGTATTCACGCAATGGAATCAGTTGGAGCTTGTCCATGTTACATAACCAATGGAATCACCTGGAGTTTGTCCATGTTATATAACCAATGGAATCACCTGGAGTTTGTCCATGTTACGTAACCAATGGAATCAGCTGGAGTTTGTCCATGTTACATAACCAATGGAATCGGCTTGTCCATGTTACATAACCAATGGAATCACCTGGAGTTTGTCCATGTTACATAACCAATGGAATCACCTGGAGTTTGTCCATGTTACGTAACCAATGGAATCAGCTGGAGTTTGTCCATGTTACATAACCAATGGAATCGGCTTGTCCATGTTACATAACCAATGGAATCGGCTTGTCCATGTTACATAACCAATGGAATCGGCTTGTCCATGTTACATAACCAATGGAATCAGTTCGTGCTTGTCCATGTTACATAACCAATGGAATCAGTTCGTGCTTGTCCATGTTACATAACCAATGGAATCAGCTGGAGTTTGTCCATGTTACATAACCAATGGAATCAGCTGGGTCATGTCCATGTTACATAACCAATGGAATCAGCTGGGTCATGTCCATGTTACATAACCAATGGAATCAGTTGGAGTTTGTCCATGTTACATAACCAATGGAATCAGTTGGAGTTTGTCCATGTTACATAACCAATGGAATCAGTTGGAGTTTGTCCATGTTACATAACCAATGGAATCAGTTGGAGTTTGTCCATGTTACATAACCAATGGAATCAGTTGGAGTTTGTCCATGTTACATAACCAATGGAATCAGTTGGGTCATGTCCATGTTACATAACCAATGGAATCAGTTGGAGTTTGTCCATGTTACATAACCAATGGAATCAGTTAGGTCATGTCCATGTTACATAACCAATGGAATCGGCTGAATCATGTCCATGTTACATAACCAATGGAATCAGCTGGAGTTTGTCCATGTTACATAGCCAATGGAATCGGCTTGTCCATGTTACATAACCAATGAAATCACCTGGAGTTTGTCCATGTTACATAACCAATGGAATCAGCTGAATTATGTCCATGTTACATGACCAATGGAATCGGTTTGTCCATGTTACATAACCAATGGAATCAGTTGGAGTTTGTCCATGTTACATAACCAATGGAATCAGTTGGAGTTTGTCCATGTTACATAAACAACAAAAGATGGTGAGTGTGTTGCTGATGTTATTTCTGTTTTGAGATGTGGGGTCTGCTCTCTCAATGATGATATTTTGTTGTGATAATCGGTCCCTGGCTTGCTCTATCCAAATGGTGTAATCCTTGTTGGTGGCTCGGGCACCTGCTCAGTCCTCACAGTCCTTGATTTTTTGCACTTAGGCCTCGGAGGTGTAGGTTCAGGCTGAGGCTCCCCTCCTTCTCCTTCTTCTACTGTTGGGAGAAGGAGGGAAGCAGGCCCTACTGTTGGGAGAAGGAGTGGAGACTACTGTTGGGAGAAGGAGGGGAGCAGGCCCTACTGTTGGGAGAAGGAGTGGAGACTACTGTTGGGAGAAGGAGGGGGGCAGGCCCTACTGTTGGGAGAAGGAGAGGAGACTACTGTTGGGAGAAGGAGGGGAGCAGGCCCTACTGTTGGGAGAAGGAGTGGAGACTACTGTTGGGAGAAGGAGGGGAGCAGGCCCTACTGTTGGGAGAAGGAGTGGAGACTACTGTTGGGAGAAGGAGGGGGGCAGGCCCTACTGTTGGGAGAAGGAGAGGAGTGGAGACTACTGTTGGGAGAAGGAGGGGGGCAGGCCCTATTGTTGGGAGAAGGAGAGGAGTGGAGACTACTGTTGGGAGAAGGAGGGGGGCAGGCCCTATTGTTGGGAGAAGGAGAGGAGTGGAGACTACTGTTGGGAGAAGGAGGGGGGCAGGCCCTATTGTTGGGAGAAGGAGGGGAGCGGGCCTTACTGTTGGGAGAAGGAGGGGAGCAGGCCCTATTGTTGGGAGAAGGAGAGGAGTGGAGACTACTGTTGGGAGAAGGAGAGGAGCAGGCCCTACTGTTGGGAGAAGGAGGGGAGCAGGCCCTACTGTTGGGAGAAGGAGGGGAGCAGGCCCTACTGTTGGGAGAAGGAGGGGGGCAGGCCCTACTGTTGGGAGAAGGAGGGGGGCAGGCCCTACTGTTGGGAGAAGGAGGGGAGCGGTCCCTACTGTTGGGAGAAGGAGGGGAGCAGGCCCTACTGTTGGGAGAAGGAGGGGAGCAGGCCCTACTGTTTGGAGAAGGAGGGGAGTGGAGACTACTGTTGGGAGAAGGAGGGGAGCAGGCCCTACTGTTGGGAGAAGGAGGGGGAGCAGGCCCTACTGTTGGGAGAAGGAGAGGAGCGGGCCCTACTGTAGGGAAAAGGAGGGGAGCAGGCCCTACTGTTGGGAGAAGGAGAGGAGCAGGCCCTACTGTTGGGAGAAGGAGAGGAGCGGGCCCTACTGTAGGGAAAAGGAGAGGAGCGGCACAATCTTTTATTATTATTTAAGTATAGCTAGGGGCACACTCCAACACTCAGACATAATTTACAAATGAAGCATTTGTGTTTAGTGAGTCTACCAGATAAGATGCAGTAGGGGTGACCAAGAATGTTCTGTTGAGTGTGGGAATTCAACCATGTTCCTGTCCTGTCCAGCATTCACAAATGTAGCAAATACTTTTGGGTACCAGGGAAAATGTATGGAGTAAAAAGTACATAATTTTCATTAAGAATGAAGTGAAGTAAAAGTTGTCAAAAATATAAATAGTAAAGTAAAGATAACCCCAAAAACGACTTAAGTAGTACTTTAAAGTATTTTTACTTAAGTACTTTACACCACTGCATATCAAGAAGTTGATTAAACAGTATGATCGTTACACAGGTGCAACTTGTGCTGGGGACAATTAAAGGCCACTCTTAAATGTGCAGTTGTCTTACACAACACAATGCCTCAGATGTCTCAAGTTTTGATGGAGCGTGCAATTGGCATGCTGACTGCAGGAATGTCCACCAGAGCTGTTGCCAGATAATTTAATGTTCATTTCTCTACCATAAGCCGCCTCCAACGTCGTTTTAGAGAATTTGGCAGTATATCCAAGCAGCTTCACAACCGCAGATCACGTGTAACCACGACAGCCCCTCCACATCCGGCTTCTTCAGCTGCGCGATTGTCTGAAACCAGCCACCCGGGCAGCTAATGGACAGCTAATGAAACTGTGGGTTTGTACAACAAAAGAATGTCTGCACAAACTGTCAGAAACCGTCTCAGGGAAGCTCATCTGCATGCTCATCGTACTCACCAGGGTCTTGACCTGACTGCAGTTCGGCGTCGTTAACCAACTTCAGCGGGCAAATGCTCATCTTCGATGGCCACTGGCACGCTGGGGAAGTGTGCTCTTCACAGATGAATCCCTGTTTCAACTGTACCTGGCAGATGGCAGACAGCGTCATGTGGGCGAGCGGTTTTCTGGAGTTAATTCTGTGAACAGAGTGCCCCATGGTGGTGGTGGGGTTATGGTATAGGTAGGCACAAGCTACGAACAACGAACACAATTTCATTTTATAGATAGATACCGTGACGAGGTCCTGAGGCCCACTGTCGTGCCATTCATCAAAGAGTATCTTAAATAATCAACCCCCCCCCCCAAAAAAAACATTGGATTTCCACCAGACACTGGGAGATGAATTCACCTTTCAGCAGGATGATAACCCAAAACATTGGATTTCCACCAGACACTGGGAGATGAATTCACCTTTCAGCAGGATGATAACCCAAAACATTGGATTTCCACCAGACACTGGGAGATTAATAATAATAATAATATATAATATTATAATAATATAATAATATTATCAGCAGGATAATAACCCAAAACATCAGATGCATCGATGGGGCTCATGTCAGTATTCATACCCCTCTGACTTATTCCACATGTTGTTGTTTTACAGGCTAAATTCAAAATGGATTAAATTAGAAATATACATTTTTTGTTAATGTATTGAAAATGAAATATCTTATTTACATAAGTATTCAAACCCCTCAGTCAATAAATGTTAGAATCACCTTTCTAGCTGTGAGTCTAAGAGCTTTCCACACCTGGATTGTACAACATTTGTCCATCTTTCCATAAACAATTCTTCAAGCTCTGTCAAATTGGTTGTTGACCATTTTCAGGTCTCGCCAGAGATTTTCATGTATGTTTAAGTCAAAACTGAAACTCGGCCACTAAGGAACCTTCAGTATCTTCTCGCTACTGTGTGGATTTGGCCTTGTGTTTTAGGTTTTTGTCCTGCTGAAAGGTGAATCTGTCTTCCAGTGTGTAACATCTGCTTTCCAGCTCACACTCTCAAACACCTAGATCCCCTGAACGCAGCTCACTCTCCAGATCCCACTCTCAAACACATAGATCCCCTGAACGCAGCTCACTCTCCAGATCACACTCTCAAACACATAGATCCCCTGAACGCAGCTCACTCTCCAGATCCCACTCTCAAACACATAGATCCCCTGAACGCAGCTCACTCTCCAGATCCCACTCTCAAACACATAGATCCCCTGAACGCAGCTCACTCTCCAGATCCCACTCTCAAACACATAGATCCCCTGAACGCAGCTCACTCTCCAGATCCCACTCTCAAACACATAGATCCCCTGAACGCAGCTCACTCTCCAGATCCCACTCTCAAACACCTAGATCCCCTGAACGCAGCTCACTCTCCAGATCCCACTCTCAAACACATAGATCCCCTGAACGCAGCTCACTCTCCAGATCCCACTCTCAAACACCTAGATCCCCTGAACGCAGGTCACTCTCCAGATCCCAATCACCTGAATTCTGATCACCTGTTCACACACCTGTATGTCATTATCACTTAGTTCAGTTCTTTGCATCCCGTCATTGTGAGGTATGTTTTGTGAAACACTTCTATTCGGAGCGCTGCCTCACTAAAGACGCCTTTTGCCTATTCCCTGCCTTAGCCTATCGGATTTCCTGTTACCAACCTATTGATCTCCTGGACGACGTTACTAACCTTTTACCTGCCTGTACTGTAGCCTTTTTGGACCCCCCTGTGTATAACCTTCTGCATGCCCCTGGACCCAGCTACCTGCCTCCTCCTGTGGTCCTTTTCAAATAAACACTTGCTGCGCCCTGCGCTTGGAACCAGCTCTCTGTCTCCCATCGTGTTCATTACACAGTGTTTGGTTGAAAGCAGACTGAACCAGGCTTTCCTCTAGGATTTGGCCTGTGCTTAGCTCTATTTCGTTTTTTATCCTGAATAACTCCCCAGTCCTTAACGATGACAAGCATACCCATAACATGATGCAGCCACCACTATGCTTGAAAATATGGAGAGTGATACTCAGTAATGTGTTGTATTGGATTTGCCCCAAACATAACTATTTTCTATTCAGGGTGAAATCCCTGAGCGGTCTTCTTCTTCTCCGACAACAGAGTAAGGAAGGACGCCTGTAGCTTTGTAGTGACTGGGTGTATTGATACACCATCCAAAGCCTAATGAATAACGTCACCATGCTCAAAGGGATATTCAGTGTCAGATGTTTTGACCCATCCACCAATAGGTGCCCTTTAAGCATTTGAAAACCTCCCCGTGTCTTTGTGGTTGAATCTGCGTTTGAAATTCAACTGAGGGACCTTACAGATAATTGAATGTGTGGGGTACAGAGATGAGGTAGTCATTCAAAAAATCATATTAAACACTAATATTAAACCATGCAATTTATTATTTGACTTGTTAAGCAAACTTTTACCCCTGAACGTATTTAGGCTTTTTAATAACAAAGGGGTTTAAATACTTATTGACTCAAGACATTTCAGCTTTTCATTTTTAATTAATAAAAATCTCTATATATATAATAATTCCACTTTGTTAATATGGGGTATTAATCAGTTTTACATTTAGTTTTACATTTAGGCTGTAACACATTAAAACGTTGTGAAAGTATCTTAAGATGAATAACTGTGACTAAGTGTCTGCTAAATGACTAACATATCAATGTAATTAGTGGGTGATGGTGATTTCAGATCAGCCTAAACGACAGTGAGACTGTATATGGCTCAGGTGCAATACATATACATATAACGTCAAGTCTGTAGGCTACACAGACATTCAAAAGCTTGGGGTCACTTAGAAATGTCCTTGTTAGGCCTCCCGGGTGGCGCAGTGGTCTAGGGCACTGCATCGCAGTGCTAACTGCGCCACCAGAGTCTCTGGGTTCGCCCCCGGGCTCTGTTGCAGCCGGCCGCGACCGGGAGGTCCGTGGGGCGACGCACAATTGGGCTAGCGTCGTCCGGGTTAGGGAGGGTTTGGCCGGTAGGGATTTCCTTGTCTCATCGCGCTCCAGCGACTCCTGTGGCGGGCTGGGCGCAGGGCGCGCTAACCAAGGGGGCCAGGTGCACGGTGTTTCCTCCGACACATTGGTGCGGCTGGCTTCCGGGTTGGAGGCGCGCTGTGTTAAAGAAGCAGTGCGGCTTGGTTGGGTTGTGCCTCGGAGGACGCATGGCTTTCGAACTTCGTCTCTCCCGAGCCCGTACGGGAGTTGTAGCGATGAGACAAGATAGTAATTACTAGCGATTGGATACCACGAAAATTGGGGGGAAAGGGGATAAAAAATAAAAATTTAAAAAAAATTAAAATTAAAATAAATGTCCTTGTTTTTGAAATATTCTATTATTTTTTTTGAGGTCCATTAAAATAACATTAAATTAATCAGAATACAGTGTAGACATTGTTAATGTTGTAAATGACTGTTGTAGCTGGAAATGGCAGATTTTTTTATGAAATATCTACATAGGCGTACAGAGGCCCATTATCAGCAACCATCAATTCCTGTGTTCCAATGACACGTTGTGTTAGGTAATCCAAGTTTGTCATTTTAAAAGGCTAATTGATCATTAGAAAAACCTTTTGCAATTATGTTAGCACAGCTGTAAACTGTTGTCCTGATTAAAGAAGCAATAAAACGGGCCTTCTTTAGACTAGTTGAGTATCTGGAGCATCAGCATTTGTGGGTTCGATTACAGGCTCAAAATGGCCAGAAACAAAGCCTTTCTTCTGAAACTCCTCAGTCTATTCTTGTTCTGAGAAATGAAAGCTATTCCATGTGAGAAATTGCCAAGAAACTGAAGATCTCGTACAACGCTGTGTACTACTCCCTTCACAGAACAGTGCAAACTGGCTCTAACCAGAATAGAAAGAGGAGTGGGAGGCCCCGGTGCACAACTGAGCAAGAGGACAAGTACATTAGAGTGTCTAGTTTGAGAAACAGACGCCTCACAAGTCCTCAACTGGCAGCTTCATTAAATAGTACCCACAAAACACCAGTCTCAACGTCAACAGGGAAGAGGCGACTCTGGGATGCTGTGTGCCTTCTAGGCAGAGTTGCAATGAAAAAGCCATATCTAAGGCTGGCCAATAAAAATAAAAAGATTAAGAAAAAGAAAGAACACAGACACTGGACAGAGGAACTCTACCTTGTATTTATATCAACCTTCTGATTACAGTGAAGAGCTCCGTTCTGGGATTTATAATAATTAATAATTTATAATAATTAATAATATTATAAATAACTAGGTATTTTCCTTCAACCACACGACTGGACAATAGTCAAGATAAAATTAGAGGCTGCATGACTTGCTTTTCGGGGTGTGGTGTCAACCAAGCAGAACATCTCTTAACCTTTTGCCAATAGGTGGCGCAATTAGCATTTTTTTATTTCTGGGTGTCGCCAAATTAAACTGCCTCATGCTCAATTCTTGATCGTACAATATGCATATTATGAATTATATTGGATAGAAAACACTCTCTAGTTTCTATAGCCGTTGGAATTTTGTCTGTGGGTGACCCAGAACTCTTTCTACAGCGAAATCCATGACAGGTACTGCGATGGTCTGAGAGCGAAGCTCTGATTTCAGATCAGTTTTGAAAGTCTGTGTATATCCTATGGAACGACATGAACAGCACCCGCCTTCCCCTGGATGTCAGTAACCAATGAGAAGTGGAATGGGCTTGCTGCGTAGCTCTCAGAGGTTATAAAAGGCCAAGGAGCGAGAGGAGCCTTCCTTTCGACGCTGAGCATTGCGCAGAGAGGGACCTCAGGATGCCATTTTCAAACGCTCAATTTTAAACGTTAGATGTATCCATCTGTAATTTAATTAGACATAGGTGTTAGAAGCATCATAACGAAGCTTTTTTAAACCGAGTTATATCAGATTATGCGAGTATATTGCTATTTTTCGGAATTTCCTCAGTATTGCGCCTTGAGGATTTGGACACGTTGGTGCAAAATAGCTATGGCTAGCTAGTGTTAGCTGCTATATCAGAAGTTGAATCTAACTCTGCGGTTGCATTAATAACTAATACATCTTTCATTTCATGTCCAACCTGTATTTTTTTAGTCAAGTTTATGAATAGTTTTTGATAAAAATATTTGTATTTTCAAAATGGCGCCGGCCAGATTGCTTGTAGTTGAACACTATTTCCATTGTGAAAGCACTATTTGTGCCGCTAAATATGCACATTTTCGATCAAACTCTATATGGATTGTGTAATATGATGTTACAGGAGTGTCATCTGAAGAATTCTGAGAAGGTTAGTGAAAAAATTAATATATTTTGCCGATGTTGAGTTATCGCTCCCTTTGGCTAGAATCAATGCTCTGGTAACGTTTGCATATGTGGTATGCTAATATAACTTTTCATTGTGTTTTCGCCGTAAAACACTTAGAAAATCTGAAATGTTGTCTGAATTCACAAGATCTGTGTCTTTCCATTGCTATGTGCTGTGTATTTTTAAGAAATGTTTTATGATGAGTAAATTGGTAATACACGTTGCTCTCTGTAGTAATTCTAGGAGCTTTGGTGAGATTTGTGATGCTGGCTGCAATGGCAAACTATGATTTATACCTGAAATATGCACATTTTTCTAACAAAACCTATCCTATACCATAAATATGTTATCAGACTGTCATCTGATGAGGTTTTTTCTTGGTTAGTGGCTATCAATATCTTAGTTTAGCCGAATTGGTGATAGCTACTGGTGTTGAGAAAAAATGGTGGACAAAGAAAAAGGGTGTCTTTTGCTAACATGGTTAGCTAATAGATTTACATATTTTGTCTTCCCTGTAAAACATTTTAAAAATCTGAAATGGTGACTTTATTCACAAGATCTGTATCTTTCATTTGGTGTCTTGGACTTGTGATTTAATGATATTTAGATGCTACTATTTAAATGTGACGCTATGCTAGTGATGCTAATCAGTGTGGGGGGGTGGGGGGTGATTCCGGGTTTCTGATGCGGTAAAAGTTAATTATGGACAGACCTCTCCCCCATCTTTACAACCATTGAATCTATATGTTTTGACCATGACAGTTTATAATCTAAGGTAACGCCATGTAATTTAGTCTCCTCAACTTGTTCAACAGCCGCGCCAGATTCATTACCAGATTCAGCTGAGGTCTAGAACTTAAGGAATGTTTTGTACCAAATGCAATGCTCTTAGTTTTAGAGATGTTCAGGACCAGTTTATTACTGGCCACCCATTCCAAAACAGACTGCATAGATGTTCAGGACCAGTTTATTACTGGCCACCCATTCCAAACAGACTGCATAGATGTTCAGGACCAGTTTATTACTGGCTACCCATTCCAACAGACTGCATAGATGTTCAGGACCAGTTTATTACTGGCCACCCATTCCAAAACTGACTGCAACTCCTTGTTAAGGGTTTCAGTGACTTCATTAGCTGTGGTTGCTGATTCGTAAATGGTTGAATCAACAGCATACATGGACCCACATGCTGTGTTTAATGCCAGTGGCAGGTCATTGGTAAAAATATAAAAGAGTAGAGGGCCTAAAGAGCTGCCCTACGGTACACCACACCCTACATGTTTGACATTAGAGAAGCTTCCATTAAAGAAGGCTTTCATTAGATAGATACTGAATCCACGATACGGCAGAGGTTGAAAAGCCATAAAAACGTTTTCTCAACAACAGGTTAAGGTCAATAATATCCACTGAAATCTAACAGCTCCTACAACCATCTTATTATCAATTATCACAGAAAAATGGCACTGACAGAGAGGGCGGCTGTGCTTCTAGCTCTTCGGAAACGTTGCAAGAATTTTTTTTATTTTTATGTATTATTTCGTACATTATTAGCCTCAAAAATGGGTTGTGTACATCCGAGAAGAACTATAGGGTATCAGAGCAGCGGTAACGCACCACCAGCATTACGACCAGGAATACGACTTTCCCGAAGCAGATCCTTTGTTCGCACCTCCCAGGGCATTCGAATTAATTCCAGAGACCAACTCAAAACAACGCCGGCGGAGAAGAGGTACTCGGAGTGGTCTTCTAGTCTGATTTAGGAGGCGCGCACACCACCCACCGCTTCCGAGGATATTACTCACTTATGTTCAGTCTCTGGATAATAAAGTTGATGAACTCAGGGCGAGGATCTCCTTCCAGAGAGACACAAGGGTCTCTTTGCAGAGAGACAGGGATGTCTACACTCTGTTACACTCTGTTTCACGGAAAACATGGCTCTCTCGGGATATACTGCCTGAGTCAGACCAGCCAGTTGGGTTTCTCAGTTCATCGCACAGACAGGAATAAATATCTCTCCGGTAAGAAGGGCGGGGGTGTATGTTTCATGATTAACGACTCATGGTGTAATCATAACAACATACAGGAACTCAAGTAGTTTTATTCACCCGACATAGAATACCTCACAATGAAATGCCGACCGTATTATCTCCCAAAATAATTATCTTCGGTTGTAGTCATAATCCGATACCACGACGGCCCTCAAGGAACTACACTGGACTTTATGCAAACTGGAAACCACATATCCTGAGGTCGCATTTATTGTAGCTGGGGATTTTAACAAAACAAATTTGAAGAAAACGCTACTGAACTTTTCTGTAATACTCACGGTGCTAAAGCACTCAACCGTTACTCCAACTTCCGGGATGAAGGCCCTCCTTTCGGCAAAACTGACCACGACTCCATTTTTGCTCCTCCCTTCCTATAGGCAGAAACTCAAAACAGGAAGTGCCCATGCTAAGGACCATTCAACGCTGGTCTGACCAATCGGGATTCCACGCTTCGGGAATCCACGCTTCAAGTTTATCAGGAAGTGTATAGGAGATGTTGTACAAACTTTGACTATTAAAACCTACCCCAACCAGAAGCCCCAACCAGAACTACCCTAACCAGAAACCCCAACCAGAACTACCCTAACCAGAAACCCCAACCAGAAACCCCAACCAGAAACCCCAACCAGAAACCCCAACCAGAAACCCCAACCAGAAACCCCAACCAGAACTACCCCAACCAGAACTACCCCAACCAGAACTACCCCAACCAGAACTACCCCAACCAGAACTACCCCAACCAGAAACCCCAACCAGAACTGCCCTAACCAGAACTACCCAACCAGAAACCCCAACCAGAAACCCCAACCAGAACTACCCTAACCAGAACTACCCTAACCAGAACTACCCTAACCAGAACTACCCCAACCAGAACTACCCCAACCAGAACTACCCCAACCAGAACTACCCCAACCAGAACTACCCCAACCAGAACTACCCCAACCAGAACTACCCCAACCAGAAAGCATGGATAGATGGCAGCATTCGAGCAAAAACTGAAAGTGCAAAAGCACCACATTTAACCATGGAAAGATGAATGGGAATATGGCCGAATACAAACATTGTAGTTATTCAACCGCTCAGACACGGGACGTTTGGGTCTACAGACAATCACGGACAACAAAGGAAAACCAGCCACATTGCGGACACCGACGTCTTGCTTTCGGACAAGCTAAACACCTTCTTTGCCCGCTTTGAGGATAACACAGTGCCACCGACGTGGCCCTGCTACCAAGGACTGTGGCTTTCCTTCTCCGTGACCGACGCGAGTAAGCATGTTAACCCTTGGAAGGCTGCCGGCCCAGACGGCATCCCTAGCCGTGTCCTCAGAGCATGCGCAAACCAGCTGGCTGGTGTGTTTACGGACATATTCAATCTCTCCCTATCCCAGTCTGCTGTCCCCACATGCTTCAAGATGGCCACCATTGCTCCTGTTCCCAAGAAAGCAAAGGTAACTGAACTAAATGACTATCGCCCCGTAGCACTCACTTCTGTCATCATGAAGTGCTTTTGAGAGACTAGTCAAGGATCATATCACCTCCACCCTACCGGACACCCTAGACCCACTTCAATTTGCATACCGCCCCAACAGATCCACAGACGATGTAATCGCCATCACACTGCACACTGCCCTATCCCATCTGGACAAGAGGAATACCTATGTAAGAATGCTGTTCATTGACTACAGCTCAGCATTTAACACCATAGTACCCTCCAAACTCGTCATCAAGCTTGAGACCCTGGGTCTCGACCCCCGCCCTGTG
>NC_074672.1:50804191-50805713 GCF_029448725.1 Salvelinus fontinalis | reverse complement strand
CGCTTGACGATTGTAGAACTAAACAAAAGACTCAGATCAAACAAGATAATGCATGAAACAACAAGACAAGATAGTACCGGACGAACAGGAAGAAACAGAAACAGTGGGAGGTGTCATTTTTTTTAAATTTAACCTTTATTTAACTAGGCAAGTCAGTTAACAACAAATTCTTATTTACAATGACAACCTAACCCGGCCAAACCCGGACGATACTAGGACAATGGGAGGGAGTTCCAGAGCCATGGAGCAGCCCTGGAGAAGGCCTTGATGCTCTGGAGAAGGCCCTGTTGCTGATGCTCTGGAGCAGCCCTGGAGAAGGCCCTGTTGCTAATGCTCTGGAGCAACCCTGGAGAAGGCCCTGTTGCTCTGGAGCAGCCCTGGAGAAGGCCCTGATGCTCTGGAGCAACCCTGGAGAAGGCCCTGATGCTCTGGAGCAGCCCTGGAGAAGGCCCTGATGCTCTGGAGCAGCCCTGGAGAAGGCCCTGTTGCTAATGCTCTGGAGCAACCCTGGAGAAGGCCCTGTTGCTGATGCTCTGGAGCAGCCATGGAGAAGGCCCTGATGCTCTGGAGCAACCCTGGAGAAGGTCCTGATGCTGATGCTCTGGAGCAGCCCTGGAGAAGGCCCTGATGCTCTGGAGCAGCCCTGGAGAAGGCCCTGATGCTCTGGAGCAGCCCTGAAGAAGGCCCTGATGCTCTGGAGCAGCCCTGAAGAAGGCCCTGATGCTCTGGAGCAGGCCTGGAGAAGGCCCTGTTACAGATGCTCTGGAGCAACCCTGAAGAAGGCTCTGGTGCTCTGGAGCAACCCTGAAGAAGGCCCTGATGCTCTGGAGCAACCCTGGAGAAGGCCCTGATGCTCTGGAGCAGCCCTGGAGAAGGCCCTGATGCTTTGGAGCAGCCCTGGAGAAGGCCCTGATGCTTTGGAGCAGCCCTGGAGAAGGCCCTGATGCTTTGGAGCAGCCCTGGAGAAGGCCCTGATGCTCTGGAGCAGCCCTGGAGAAGGCCCTGATGCTTTGGAGCAGCCCTGGAGAAGGCCCTGATGCTTTGGAGCAGCCCTGGAGAAGGCCCTGATGCTCTGGAGCAGCCCTGGAGAAGGCCCTGATGCTCTGGAGCAACCCTGGAGAAGTCCCTGATGCTTTGGAGCAGCCCTGGAGAAGGTCTTGATGCTTTGGAGCAACCCTGGAGAAGGTCCTGATGCTCTGGAGCAGCCCTGGAGAAGGCCCTGATGCTCTGGAGCAACCCTGGAGAAGGTCTTGATGCTCTTGAGCAGGCCTGGAGAAGGTCCTGATGCTCTGGAACAACCCTGGAGAAGGTCCTGATGCTCTGGAGCAGCCCTGGAGAAGGTCTTGATGCTCTGGAGCAGCCCTGGAGAAGGCCCTGATGCTCTGGAGCAGCCCTGGAGAAGGCCCTGATGCTTTGGAGCAACCCTGGAGAAGGTCCTGATGCTCTGGAGCAGCCCTGGAGAAGGTCCTGATGCTCTGGAGCAGCCCTGGAGAAGGCCCTTTCAATTCAATTCAATTTAAGG
>NC_074672.1:50694191-50799191 GCF_029448725.1 Salvelinus fontinalis | reverse complement strand
CCTCCACAACCTCCTCTCCTCTCTTCTCCTCCATAACCTCCTCTACTCTCTTCTCCTCCATAATCTCCTCTCTTCTCCTGCATAATCTCCTCTCTTCTCCTCCATAATCTCCTCTCTTCTCCTCTCCTCTCTTCTCCTCCATAATCTCCTCTCTCCTCCTCTCCTCTCTTCTCCTCCATAATCTCCTCTCTCCTCCTCTCCTCTCTTCTCCTCCACAACCTCCTCTCCTCTATTCTCCTCCATAATCTCCTCTCTTCTCCTCCATAACCTCCTCTACTCTCTTCTCCTCCATAACCTCCTCTACTCTCTTCTCCTCCACAACCTCCTCTCCTCTCTTCTCCTCCATAACCTCCTCTCCTCTCTTCTCCTCCACAACCTCCTCTCCTCGCTTCTCCTCCATAACCTCCTCTACTCTCTTCTCCTCCACAATCTCCTCTCTTCTCCTCCATACTCTCCTCTCCTCTATTCTCCTCCACAACCTCCTCTCCTCTCTTCTCCTCCACAACCTCCTCTCCTCTCTTCTCCTCCACAACCTCCTCTACTCTCTTCTCCTCCACAACCTCCTCTCTTCTCCTCCACAACCTCCTCTCCTCTCTTCTCCTCCACAACCTCCTCTCCTCTCCTCCACAACCTCCTCTACTCTCTTCTCCTCCACAACCTCCTCTCCTCTCTTCTCTTCCATAACCTCCTCTCTTCTCCTCCACAACCTCCTCTCCTCTCTTCTCCTCCACAACCTCCTCTCCTCTCTTCTCCTCCATACTCTCCTCTCCTCTCTTCTCCTCCACAACCTCCTCTCCTCTCTTCTCCTCCACAACCTCCTCTCCTCTCTTCTCCTCCACAACCTCCTCTCCTCTCTTCTCCTCCACAACCTCCTCTACTCTCTTCTCCTCCACAACCTCCTCTCCTCTCTTCTCCTCCACAACCTCCTCTCCTCTATTCTCCTCCACAACCTCCTCTCCTCTCTTCTCCTCCATAACCTCCTCTCTTCTCCTCCATACTCTCCTCTCCTCTATTCTCCTCCATAATCTCCTCTCTTCTCCTCCATAATCTCCTCTCTTCTCCTGCATAATCTCCTCTCATCTCCTCCATAACCTCCTCTCCTACTCTCCTCCTCTCCTCTATTCTCCTCCATAATCTCCTCTCTTCTCCTGCATAATCTCCTCTCATCTCCTCCATAACCTCCTCTCCTACTCTCCTCCTCTCCTCTCTTCTCCTCCATAACCTCCTCTCCTCTCTTCTCCTCCATAACCTCCTCTCTTCTCCTCCATAACCTCCTCTACTCTCTTCTCCTCCATAACCTCCTCTCCTCTCTTCTCCTCCACAACCTCCTCTCCTCTCTTCTCCTCCATAACCTCCTCTACTCTCTTCTCCTCCATAACCTCCTCTACTCTCTTCTCCTCCACAACCTCCTCTCCTCTCTTCTCCATAACCTCCTCTCCTCTATTCTCCTCCATAATCTCCTCTCTTCTCCTCCATAATCTCCTCTCTCCTCCTCTCCTCTCTTCTCCTCCATAATCTCCTCTCTCCTCCTCTCCTCTCTTCTCCTCCATAATCTCCTCTCTCCTCCTCTCCTCTCTTCTCCTCCACAACCTCCTCTCCTCTCTTCTCCTCCACAATCTCCTCTCTTCTCCTCCATACTCTCCTCTCCTCTCTTCTCCTCCATACTCTCCTCTCCTCTCTTCTCCTCCACAACCTCCTCTCCTCTCTTCTCCTCCACAACCTCCTCTCTCTTCTCTTCCATAACCTCCTCTCTTCTCCTCCATACTCTCCTCTCCTCTATTCTCCTCCATAATCTCCTCTCTTCTCCTCCATAATCTCCTCTCTTCTCCTGCATAATCTCCTCTCATCACCTCCATAATCTCCTCTCCTCTCTCCTACTCTCCTCTCATCTCCTCCATAACCTCCTCTCCTACTCTCCTCCTCTCCTCTCTTCTCCTCCACAACCTCCTCTCCTCTCTTCTCCTCCACAACCTCCTCTCCTCTCTTCTCTTCCATAACCTCCTCTCTTCTCCTCCATACTCTCCTCTCCTCTATTCTCCTCCATAATCTCCTCTCTTCTCCTCCATAATCTCCTCTCTTCTCCTGCATAATCTCCTCTCATCACCTCCATAATCTCCTCTCCTCTCTCCTCCTCTCCTCTCTTCTCCTCCATAACCTCCTCTCTTCTCCTCCATAACCTCCTCTCCTCTATTCTCCTCCATAATCTCCTCTCTTCTCCTCCACAACCTCCTCTACTCTCTTCTCCTCCACAACCTCCTCTCCTCTCTTCTCCTCCATAACCTCCTCTCCTCTCTTCTCCTCCATAACCTCCTCTACTCTCTTCTCCTCCACAATCTCCTCTCTTCTCCTCCATACTCTCCTCTCCTCTATTCTCCTCCACAACCTCCTCTCCTCTCTTCTCCTCCACAACCTCCTCTCCTCTCTTCTCCTCCATAACCTCCTCTACTCTCTTCTCCTCCATACTCTCCTCTCCTCTCTTCTCTTCCATAACCTCCTCTCTTCTCCTCCATAACCTCCTCTACTCTCTTCTCCTCCACAACCTCCTCTCCTCTCTTCTCCTCCATAATCTCCTCTCCTCTCTTCTCCTCCACAACCTCCTCTCCTCTCTTCTCCTCCATAACCTCCTCTCCTCTCTTCTCCTCCACAACCTCCTCTCTTCTCCTCCATAACCTCCTCTCCTCTCTTCTCCTCCACAACCTCCTCTCCTCTCTTCTCCTCCACAACCTCCTCTCCTCTCTTCTCTTCCATAACCTCCTCTCTTCTCCTCCATACTCTCCTCTCCTCTCTTCTCCTCCATAACCTCCTCTCCTCTCTTCTCCTCCATAACCTCCTCTCTTCTCCTCCACAACCTCCTCTCCTCTCTTCTCCATAACCTCCTCTCCTCTATTCTCCTCCATAATCTCCTCTCTTCTCCTCCACAACCTCCTCTACTCTCTTCTCCTCCACAACCTCCTCTACTCTCTTCTCCTCCATAACCTCCTCTCCTCTCTTCTCCTCCACAACCTCCTCTACTCTCTTCTCCTCCACAACCTCCTCTCCTCTATTCTCCTCCATAATCTCCTCTCTTCTCCTCCACAACCTCCTCTCCTCTCTTCTCCTCCACAACCTCCTCTCTTCTCTTCCACAACCTCCTCTCCTCTCTTCTCCTCCACAACCTCCTCTCCTCTCTTCTCTTCCATAACCTCCTCTCTTCTCCTCCATACTCTCCTCTCCTCTATTCTCCTCCATAACCTCCTCTACTCTCTTCTCCTCCATAACCTCCTCTCCTCTCTTCTCCTCCACAACCTCCTCTCCTCTCTTCTCTTCCATAACCTCCTCTCTTCTCCTCCATACTCTCCTCTCCTCTCTTCTCCTCCATAACCTCCTCTACTCTCTTCTCCTCCACAACCTCCTCTCCTCTCTTCTCCTCCATACTCTCCTCTCCTCTCTTCTCCTCCATAACCTCCTCTACTCTCTTCTCCTCCACAACCTCCTCTCCTCTCTTCTCTTCCACAACCTCCTCTCCTCTCTTCTCCTCCACAACCTCCTCTCCTCTCTTCTCTTCCACAACCTCCTCTCCTCTCTTCTCCTCCACAACCTCCTCTCCTCTCTTCTCTTCCATAACCTCCTCTCCTCTCTTCTCCTCCACAACCTCCTCTCCTCTCTTCTCCTCCATACTCTCCTCTCCTCTATTCTCCTCCATAACCTCCTCTCCTCTCTTCTCCATAACCTCCTCTCCTCTATTCTCCTCCATAATCTCCTCTCTTCTCCTCCATAATCTCCTCTCATCTCCTCCATAACCTCCTCTCCTCTCTCCTACTCTCCTCTCATCTCCTCCATAATCTCCTCTCTACTCCATAACCTCCTCTCATCTCCTCTCCTCTCTCCTACTCTCCTCTCTTCTCCTCCATAATCTCCTCTCCTGTCTTCTCCTCCATAACCTCCTCTCCTCTCTCCTACTCTCCTCTCTTCTCCTCCATAATCTCCTCTCCTCTCATCTCCTCCATAATCCTCTCTTCTCCATACTCTCCTCTCCTCTCTCCTCCATAACCTCCTCTCCTCTCTCCTCTATAATCTCCTCTCCTCTCCTCTCTCCTCCATACTCTCCTCTCCTCTCTCCTCCATAACCTCCTCTCCTCTCCTCTCCTCTCCTCTCCTCTCCTCTGTCTATAAACCTCTATCCTGCAGCTCTGTACCTTCTGACTTCCAGTAGTAAATGTGCCTCTGTCTTTTATGCATCAGTTTTACATCGTCTTTATGACTCCTCACTCGCCTGGAAACTTCCCGTCTCTCTGTCTTTACTTCTCTGTTTTTCTCCCCATCTCTCTCCACCCCCAATCTCTCTCTCCACCCCCAATCTCTCTCTCCACCCCCAATCTCTCCCTCTCTCTCCACCCCCATCTCCATCTCCCCCTCTCTCTTCACCCCCATCTCCATCTCCCCCTCTCTCTCCACCCCCATCTCCATCTCCCCCTCTCTCTCCACCCCCATCTCCATCTCCCCCTCTCTCTCCACCCCCATCTCCTTCTCCCCCTGTCTCTCCACCCCCAATCTCTCTCTCCACCCCCAATCTCTCTCTCCACCCCCAATCTCTCTCTCCACCCCCAATCTCTCTCTCTCCATCTCCCCCTCTCTCTCCACCCCCATCTCCATCTCCCCCTCTCTCTCCACCCCCATCTCCATCTCCCCCTCTCTCTCCACCCCCATCTCCATCTCCCCCTGTCTCTCCACCCCCAATCTCTCTCTCCACCGCCAATCGCTCTCTTTTCTCTCCACCCCCCTCTCTCTATCTCCCCCTGTCTCCCCACCCCCCTCTCTCCCCACCCCCCTCTCTCCATCCCCCATCTCTCTCTCCACCCCCACCTCTCTCTCCACCCCCACCTCTCTCTCCACCCCCACCCCCACCCCTCTCTCCACCCCCACCCCTCTCTCCAACCCCCCCCTCTCTCCATCTCCACCCCCACTCTCTCCATCTCCACCCCCCCCCCTTTCTCTCTCTATCCTCTCTCCCACCCTCTTTCTCTCTATCTTTCTCTCCCTCCTCTCATTTCAATTCCATGGGCTTTATTGGCATGGGAAACATATGTTTACATTGGATTTGTTTTGGAATTCTTTGTGGATTTGTGTGATCTGAGGGAAATATGTGTCTCTAATATGGTCATACATTTGCCAGGAGGGTTAGGAAGTACCGATACACCTGTATATAGTCTCGCTATTGTTATTTTACTGCTGCTCTTTAATGACTTGTTACTTTTATTTCTTATTCTTATTTGAACTGCATTGTTGGTTAAGGGCTAGTAAGTCAGAATTTCACTGTGAGGTCTACTACACCTGTTGTATTCAGCATTTCACTGTGAGGTCTACCTACACCTGTTGTATTCAGCATTTCACTGTAAGGTCTACCTACACCTGTTGTATTCAGCATTTCACTGTGAGGTCTACTACACCTGTTGTATTCAGCATTTCACTGTAAGGTCTACCTACACCTGTTGTATTCAGCATTTCACTGTGAGGTCTACTACACCTGTTGTATTCAGCATTTCACTGTGAGGTCTACTACACCTGTTGTATTCAGCATTTCACTGTAAGGTCTACTACACCTGTTGTATTCAGCATTTCACTGTGAGGTCTACTACACCTGTTGTATTCAGAATTTCACTGTGAGGTCTACCTACACCTGTTGTATTCAGCATTTCACTGTGAGGTCTACTACACCTGTTGTAGTCAGCATTTCACTGTGAGGTCTACCTACACCTGTTGTATTCAGCATTTCACTGTGAGGTCTACTACACCTGTTGTATTCAGCATTTCACTGTGAGGTCTACTACACCTGTTGTATTCAGCATTTCACTGTGAGGTCTACTACACCTGTTGTATTCAGCATTTCACTGTGAGGTCTACTACACCTGTTGTAGTCAGCATTTCACTGTGAGGTCTACCTACACCTGTTGTAGTCAGCATTTCACTGTGAGGTCTACTACACCTGTTGTATTCAGCATTTCACTGTAAGGTCTACTACACCTGTTGTAGTCAGCATTTCACTGTGAGGTCTACCTACACCTGTTGTATTCAGCATTTCACTGTAAGGTCTACTACACCTGTTGTATTCAGCATTTCACTGTGAGGTCTACTACACCTGTAGTATTCAGCATTTCACTGTGAGGTCTACTACACCTGTTGTATTCAGCATTTCACTGTGAGGTCTACTACACCTGTTGTATTCAGCATTTCACTGTGAGGTCTACTACACCTGTTGTATTCAGCATTTCACTGTGAGGTCTACCTACACCTGTTGTATTCAAAATTTCACTGTGAGGTCTACCTACACCTGTTGTATTCAGCATTTCACTGTGAGGTCTACTACACCTGTTGTATTCAGCATTTCACTGTGAGGTCTACCTACACCTGTTGTATTCAAAATTTCACTGTGAGGTCTACCTACACCTGTTGTATTCAGCATTTCACTGTAAGGTCTACTACACCTGTTGTATTCAGCATTTCACTGTAAGGTCTACTACACCTGTTGTATTCAGCATTTCACTGTGAGGTCTACTACACCTGTTGTATTCAGCATTTCACTGTAAGGTCTACCTACACCTGTTGTATTCAGCATTTCACTGTAAGGTCTACCTACACCTGTTGTATTCAGCATTTCACTGTAAGGTCTACTACACCTGTTGTATTCAGCATTTCACTGTGAGGTCTACCTACACCTGTTGTATTCAGCATTTCACTGTAAGGTCTACCTACACCTGTTGTATTCAGCATTTCACTGTAAGGTCTACCTACACCTGTTGTATTCAGCATTTCACTGTAAGGTCTACCTACACCTGTTGTATTCAGCATTTCACTGTAAGGTCTACTACACCTGTTGTATTCAGCATTTCACTGTGAGGTCTACTACACCTGTTGTATTCAGCATTTCACTGTAAGGTCTACCTACACCTGTTGTATTCAGCATTTCACTGTAAGGTCTACCTACACCTGTTGTATTCAGCATTTCACTGTAAGGTCTACCTACACCTGTTGTATTCAGCATTTCACTGTAAGGTCTACCTACACCTGTTGTATTCAGCATTTCACTGTAAGGTCTACCTACACCTGTTGTATTCAGCATTTCACTGTAAGGTCTACCTACACCTGTTGTATTCAGCATTTCACTGTAAGGTCTACTACACCTGTTGTATTCAGCATTTCACTGTGAGGTCTACCTACACCTGTTGTATTCAGCATTTCACTGTAAGGTCTACCTACACCTGTTGTATTCAGCATTTCACTGTGAGGTCTACTACACCTGTTGTATTCAGCATTTCACTGTAAGGTCTACCTACACCTGTTGTATTCAGCATTTCACTGTGAGGTCTACTACACCTGTTGTATTCAGCATTTCACTGTGAGGTCTACTACACCTGTTGTATTCAGCATTTCACTGTAAGGTCTACTACACCTGTTGTATTCAGCATTTCACTGTGAGGTCTACTACACCTGTTGTATTCAGAATTTCACTGTGAGGTCTACCTACACCTGTTGTATTCAGCATTTCACTGTGAGGTCTACTACACCTGTTGTAGTCAGCATTTCACTGTGAGGTCTACCTACACCTGTTGTATTCAGCATTTCACTGTGAGGTCTACTACACCTGTTGTATTCAGCATTTCACTGTGAGGTCTACTACACCTGTTGTATTCAGCATTTCACTGTGAGGTCTACTACACCTGTTGTATTCAGCATTTCACTGTGAGGTCTACTACACCTGTTGTAGTCAGCATTTCACTGTGAGGTCTACCTACACCTGTTGTAGTCAGCATTTCACTGTGAGGTCTACTACACCTGTTGTATTCAGCATTTCACTGTAAGGTCTACTACACCTGTTGTAGTCAGCATTTCACTGTGAGGTCTACCTACACCTGTTGTATTCAGCATTTCACTGTAAGGTCTACTACACCTGTTGTATTCAGCATTTCACTGTGAGGTCTACTACACCTGTAGTATTCAGCATTTCACTGTGAGGTCTACTACACCTGTTGTATTCAGCATTTCACTGTGAGGTCTACTACACCTGTTGTATTCAGCATTTCACTGTGAGGTCTACTACACCTGTTGTATTCAGCATTTCACTGTGAGGTCTACCTACACCTGTTGTATTCAAAATTTCACTGTGAGGTCTACCTACACCTGTTGTATTCAGCATTTCACTGTGAGGTCTACTACACCTGTTGTATTCAGCATTTCACTGTGAGGTCTACCTACACCTGTTGTATTCAAAATTTCACTGTGAGGTCTACCTACACCTGTTGTATTCAGCATTTCACTGTAAGGTCTACTACACCTGTTGTATTCAGCATTTCACTGTAAGGTCTACTACACCTGTTGTATTCAGCATTTCACTGTGAGGTCTACTACACCTGTTGTATTCAGCATTTCACTGTAAGGTCTACCTACACCTGTTGTATTCAGCATTTCACTGTAAGGTCTACTACACCTGTTGTATTCAGCATTTCACTGTGAGGTCTACCTACACCTGTTGTATTCAGCATTTCACTGTAAGGTCTACCTACACCTGTTGTATTCAGCATTTCACTGTAAGGTCTACCTACACCTGTTGTATTCAGCATTTCACTGTAAGGTCTACCTACACCTGTTGTATTCAGCATTTCACTGTAAGGTCTACTACACCTGTTGTATTCAGCATTTCACTGTGAGGTCTACTACACCTGTTGTATTCAGCATTTCACTGTAAGGTCTACCTACACCTGTTGTATTCAGCATTTCACTGTAAGGTCTACCTACACCTGTTGTATTCAGCATTTCACTGTAAGGTCTACCTACACCTGTTGTATTCAGCATTTCACTGTAAGGTCTACCTACACCTGTTGTATTCAGCATTTCACTGTAAGGTCTACCTACACCTGTTGTATTCAGCATTTCACTGTAAGGTCTACCTACACCTGTTGTATTCAGCATTTCACTGTAAGGTCTACTACACCTGTTGTATTCAGCATTTCACTGTGAGGTCTACCTACACCTGTTGTATTCAGCATTTCACTGTAAGGTCTACCTACACCTGTTGTATTCAGCATTTCACTGTGAGGTCTACTACACCTGTTGTATTCAGCATTTCACTGTAAGGTCTACCTACACCTGTTGTATTCAGCATTTCACTGTGAGGTCTACTACACCTGTTGTATTCAGCATTTCACTGTGAGGTCTACTACACCTGTTGTATTCAGCATTTCACTGTAAGGTCTACTACACCTGTTGTATTCAGCATTTCACTGTGAGGTCTACTACACCTGTTGTATTCAGAATTTCACTGTGAGGTCTACCTACACCTGTTGTATTCAGCATTTCACTGTGAGGTCTACTACACCTGTTGTAGTCAGCATTTCACTGTGAGGTCTACCTACACCTGTTGTATTCAGCATTTCACTGTGAGGTCTACTACACCTGTTGTATTCAGCATTTCACTGTGAGGTCTACTACACCTGTTGTATTCAGCATTTCACTGTGAGGTCTACTACACCTGTTGTATTCAGCATTTCACTGTGAGGTCTACTACACCTGTTGTAGTCAGCATTTCACTGTGAGGTCTACCTACACCTGTTGTAGTCAGCATTTCACTGTGAGGTCTACTACACCTGTTGTATTCAGCATTTCACTGTAAGGTCTACTACACCTGTTGTAGTCAGCATTTCACTGTGAGGTCTACCTACACCTGTTGTATTCAGCATTTCACTGTAAGGTCTACTACACCTGTTGTATTCAGCATTTCACTGTGAGGTCTACTACACCTGTAGTATTCAGCATTTCACTGTGAGGTCTACTACACCTGTTGTATTCAGCATTTCACTGTGAGGTCTACTACACCTGTTGTATTCAGCATTTCACTGTGAGGTCTACTACACCTGTTGTATTCAGCATTTCACTGTGAGGTCTACCTACACCTGTTGTATTCAAAATTTCACTGTGAGGTCTACCTACACCTGTTGTATTCAGCATTTCACTGTGAGGTCTACTACACCTGTTGTATTCAGCATTTCACTGTGAGGTCTACTACACCTGTTGTATTCAGCATTTCACTGTGAGGTCTACTACACCTGTTGTAGTCAGCATTTCACTGTGAGGTCTACCTACACCTGTTGTAGTCAGCATTTCACTGTGAGGTCTACTACACCTGTTGTATTCAGCATTTCACTGTAAGGTCTACTACACCTGTTGTAGTCAGCATTTCACTGTGAGGTCTACCTACACCTGTTGTATTCAAAATTTCACTGTGAGGTCTACCTACACCTGTTGTATTCAGCATTTCACTGTAAGGTCTACTACACCTGTTGTATTCAGCATTTCACTGTGAGGTCTACTACACCTGTTGTATTCAGCATTTCACTGTAAGGTCTACCTACACCTGTTGTATTCAGCATTTCACTGTAAGGTCTACTACACCTGTTGTATTCAGCATTTCACTGTGAGGTCTACCTACACCTGTTGTATTCAGCATTTCACTGTAAGGTCTACCTACACCTGTTGTATTCAGCATTTCACTGTAAGGTCTACCTACACCTGTTGTATTCAGCATTTCACTGTAAGGTCTACCTACACCTGTTGTATTCAGCATTTCACTGTAAGGTCTACTACACCTGTTGTATTCAGCATTTCACTGTAAGGTCTACTACACCTGTTGTATTCAGCATTTCACTGTGAGGTCTACTACACCTGTTGTATTCAGCATTTCACTGTAAGGTCTACCTACACCTGTTGTATTCAGCATTTCACTGTAAGGTCTACCTACACCTGTTGTATTCAGCATTTCACTGTAAGGTCTACCTACACCTGTTGTATTCAGCATTTCACTGTAAGGTCTACCTACACCTGTTGTATTCAGCATTTCACTGTAAGGTCTACCTACACCTGTTGTATTCAGCATTTCACTGTAAGGTCTACCTACACCTGTTGTATTCAGCATTTCACTGTAAGGTCTACCTACACCTGTTGTATTCAGCATTTCACTGTAAGGTCTACCTACACCTGTTGTATTCAGCATTTCACTGTAAGGTCTACCTACACCTGTTGTATTCAGCATTTCACTGTAAGGTCTACCTACACCTGTTGTATTCAGCATTTCACTGTAAGGTCTACCTACACGTGTTGTATTCAGCATTTTACTGTAAGGTCTACTACACCTGTTGTATTCAGCATTTCACTGTAAGGTCTACCTACACCTGTTGTATTCAGCATTTCACTGTGAGGTCTACTACACCTGTTGTATTCAGCATTTCACTGTGAGGTCTACTACACCTGTTGTATTCAGCATTTCACTGTAAGGTCTACACCTGTTGTATTCAGCATTTCACTGTAAGGTCTACTACACCTGTTGTATTCAGCATTTCACTGTGAGGTCTACTACACCTGTTGTATTCAGCATTTCACTGTGAGGTCTACTACACCTGTTGTATTCAGCATTTCACTGTGAGGTCTACCTACACCTGTTGTATTCAGCATTTCACTGTAAGGTCTACTACACCTGTTGTATTCAGCATTTCACTGTGAGGTCTACTACACCTGTTGTATTCAGCATTTCACTGTGAGGTCTACTACACCTGTTGTATTCAGCATTTCACTGTGAGGTCTACTACACCTGTTGTATTCAGCATTTCACTGTGAGGTCTACTACACCTGTTGTATTCAGCGTTTCACTGTGAGGTCTACTACACCTGTTGTATTCAGCGTTTCACTGTGAGGTCTACTACACCTGTTGTATTCAGCATTTCACTGTAAGGTCTACTACACCTGTTGTATTCAGCATTTCACTGTAAGGTCTACTACACCTGTTGTATTCAGCATTTCACTGTAAGGTCTACTACACCTGTTGTATTCAGCATTTCACTGTGAGGTCTACTACACCTGTTGTATTCAGCATTTCACTGTGAGGTCTACTACACCTGTTGTATTCAGCATTTCACTGTGAGGTCTACTACACCTGTTGTATTCAGCATTTCACTGTGAGGTCTACTACACCTGTTGTATTCAGCATTTCACTGTAAGGTCTACCTACACCTGTTGTATTCAGCATTTCACTGTGAGGTCTACCTACACCTGTTGTATTCAGCATTTCACTGTGAGGTCTACCTACACGTGTTGTATTCAGCATTTTACTGTAAGGTCTACTACACCTGTTGTATTCAGCATTTCACTGTGAGGTCTACTACACCTGTTGTATTCAGCATTTCACTGTGAGGTCTACTACACCTGTTGTATTCAGCATTTCACTGTGAGGTCTACTACACCTGTTGTATTCAGCATTTCACTGTAAGGTCTACTACACCTGTTGTATTCGGCATTTCACTGTAAGGTCTACTACACCTGTTGTATTCGGCATTTCACTGTAAGGTCTACTACACCTGTTGTATTCGGCATTTCACTGTGAGGTCTACTACACCTGTTGTATTCAGCATTTCACTGTGAGGTCTACCTACACCTGTTGTATTCAGCATTTCACTGTAAGGTCTACTACACCTGTTGTATTCAGGATTTCACTGTGAGGTCTACTACACCTGTTGTATTCAGCATTTCACTGTGAGGTCTACTACACCTGTTGTATTCAGCATTTCACTGTAAAGTCTACTACACCTGTTGTATTCAGCATTTCACTGTAAGGTCTACTACACCTGTTGTATTCAGCATTTCACTGTAAGGTCTACTACACCTGTTGTATTCAGCATTTCACTGTAAGGTCTACTACACCTGTTGTATTCAGCATTTCACTGTAAGGTCTACTACACCTGTTGTATTCGGCGCATGTGACTAATACAATTTGATTTGATTTTGTCTGTGTGGGTGGACCATTTCAGTTTGTCCATGATGTGTACGCTGAGGAACTTAAAACTTTCCACCTTCTCCACTGCGGTCCCTCTGCTGTTTCCTGAAGTCCACGATCATCTCCTTTGTTTTGCTGACATTTACATTACATTTAAGTCATTTAGCAGACGCTCTTATCCAGAGCGACTTACAAATTGTTAAGAACATACATATTCATCCTGGTCCCCCCGTGGGAATTGAACCCTGGTCCCCCCGTGGGAAATGAACCCACAACCCTGGCGTTGCAAGCGCCATGCTCTACCAACTGAGCCACACGGGACCACGTGTTGACGTTGAGAGTGAGGTTATTTTCCTGACACCACACTCCGAGGGCCCTCACCTCCTTCCCGTTATTTTTAATCAGAACTACTCCTGTTGTGTTGTCTGCAAAACTTGATGATTGAGTTGGAGTCGTGCATGGCCACGCAGTCGTGGGTGAACAGGGAGTACAGGAGGGGGCTGAGCATGCACCCTTGTGGGGCCCCTGTGTTGAGGGTCAGCAAAGTGGAGGTGTTGTTACCTACCTTCACCACCTGGGGGGCGGCCCGTCAGAAAGTCCAGGACCCAGTTGCACAGCGCGGGGTTCAGACCCAGGGCCTCCAGCTTGATGACGAGTTTGGAGGGTACTATGGTGTTGAATGATGAGCTGTAGTCAATGAACAGCATTCTTAGATAGGTATTCCTCTTGTCTAGATGGGGTAGGGCAGGGCAGGGTGTAGTGTGATGGCAATTACATCGTCTGTGGACGTATTGGGGCGGTATGCAAACTGAAGTGGGTCCAGGGTGTCAGGTAAGGTGGAGGTGATATGATCCTTGACTAGTCTCTCAAAGCACTTCATGATGACAGAAGTGAGTGCTACGGGGTGACAGTCTCGGGAACAGGAGCAATGGTGGCCATCTTGAAGCATGTGGGGACAACAGACTGGGATAGGGAGAGATTGAATATGTCCGTAAACACACCAGCCAGCTGGTTTGCGCATGCTCTGAGGACGCGGCTAGGGATGCCGTCTGGGCCGGCAGCCTTCCAAGGGTTAACATGCTTACTCACGTCGGTCACGGAGAATGAAAGCCACAGTCCTTGGTAGCGGGGCTTGCGAGGGTTAACACGCTTAAATGTCTTACTCATGTCCGCCACGGAGAAGGGGGGGGGGGGGTGCAGTCCTTGTTAGCGGGCTGCGACGGCACTGTATTATCCTCAAAGCAGAAGGTCTTTAGTTTTGTCTGGAAGCGTGACGTTGGTGTCCATGGCCGGGTTTTATTTTTTGTAGTCCGTGATTTCCTGTAGACCCTGCCACATACGTCTCGTGTCTGAGCCGTTGAATTGCGACTCCATTTTGTCTCTATACCGACATTTCGGTTGTTTGATTGCCTTACGGAGGGAATAAGTTCACTGCTTATATTCAGCCATGTTCCCAGTCATCTTTCCATGTTTAAATGCGGTGGTTCGCGCTTTCAGTTTTGCGCGAATGCCGTTATCCATTCACAGTTTCTGGTTGGGGTAGTTCTGGTTGGGGTAGTTCTGGTTGGGGTTTCTGGTTGGGGTAGTTCTGGTTGGGGTAGTTCTGGTTGGGGTTTCTGGTTGGGGTTTCTGGTTGGGGTTTCTGGTTTTAATAGTCACAGTGGGTACAACATCTCCAATCTCAATCTCTCCTATACACTTCCTGATAAACTCAGTCACAGAGTCAGCGTATAGGTCGATGTTGTTCTCTGAGGCTGACCGGGAACTTATTCCAGTTCGCGTGATCTAAACAATCTTGAAGCGTGGATTCCGATTGGTCTGAATGGTTCTAGTCACTGGTACATCCTGTTTGAGTTTCTGCTTATAAGACGGTAGGAGCAAGATGGCGTCGTGGTCAGATTTGCCGAAGGGAGGAGATGGAGATCGCTTAGAAGTTCTATCTTCAAGAATCAATGGATAGATATCATGAATTGAAAAGTCCCGACATGGAGATTGCAGATTGCCCATTTAATTCACCTTTATGTCACATTTATGTCAACCCCACATCCCTTGTCTGTCAGTCATAAGAAAAAGACAGGGATTTAATGAGTAGCTTTTGAATTGAATGGAAGTGTGTGTGTTCACCTGGCTATAACAGGATCTGACAGTAGGTCTGAACCTGAGGGACCCTAATGGATACCACACACACACATTTACGTGCTGTTGCTGTGGGGGTTTAAGATCACTTTAATAACGCTGCTCTAGATCTCTCTCTGTCTCTCGCTCTCTCTCTGTGTGTGTCTCTCTCTCTCTATCTCTCTCTCTGTCTCTCTCTCGCTCTCTCTCGCGCTCTCTCTCTCGCGCTCTCTCTCTCTCGCGCTCTCTCTCTCTCTCGCTCTCTCTCTCTCTCTCTCTGTGTGTGTCTCTCTCTCTATCTGTCTCTCTCTCTCGCTTTCTCTCTCTGTGTGTCTCTCTCTCTCTGTCTCTCTCTCTGTCTGTCTCTGTCTCTCCCTCTCCCTGTCTCTCTCTCTGTCTCTCTCGCTCTCTCTCTCTCGCTCTCTCTCTCCCTGTCTCTCTCGCTCTCTCTCTCTCTGTCTCTCTCTCTCTTTCTGTCTCTCTCTCTCTCCATGTCTCTCTCTCCCTGTCTCTCTCTCTCTGTCTCTCTCTCTCTCTCTCTCCCTGTCTCTCTCTCCTCCTGTCTCTCTGTCTCTCTCTCTTCCTGTCTCTCTCTCTCCCTGTCTCTCTCTCGGTGTCTCTCTCTCTCTCTCTCCCTCTCCCTGTCTCTCTGTCGCTCTCTCTCGCTCTCTCTCTCTGTCTCGTGTATTCATTTGTGCTAGGATGGAACATACAATCTGCTCTCTGCCTGCATGGTGTACCTGTGTCTGTCCTGTCCTCTCTCTCACACACTACTGTCATTCCGCCTTCTGGTTTAAAACTTCTTAAGGCTAAGATTCCGTTAACGGGATAGATTTGACAACAGCCAGTGAAAGTGCAGGGCGACAAATTCAAACAACAGAAATCTCATAATTAAAATTCCTCAAACATACAAGTATTTTACACCATTTTAAAGATAAACTTAAAGATAAAGATAAACTTTCAAAAAGACTTTACGACGAAAGCACACCATCTGATTATGTTAGGTCAGTAACTAGTCACAGAAAAACACAGCCATTTTTCCAGCCAAAGCCAAAAATGATTCACTAACCTTTGATGATCTTCATCAGATGACACTCATAGGACTTCATGTTACACAATACATGTATGTTTTGTTCGATAAAGTTCATATTTATATCCAAAAATCTGAGTTTACATTGGCGCGTTATGTTCAGTTATGTTTTGCCTCCAAAACATCCGGTGATTTTGCAGAGAGCCACATCAAATTACAGAAATACTCATAATAAACATTGATAAAAGATACAAGTATTAAACATGGAACTTTAGACAAACTTCTCCTTAATGCAACCGCTGTGTCAGATTTCAAGAAACTTTACGGAAAAAGCACACCATGCAATAATCTGAGTACAGCGCTCAGACACAAAAACAAGCCATACAGGTACCCACCATGTTGTGGAGTCAACAGAAGTCAGAAATAGCATTATAAATATTCACTTACCTTTGATGATCTTCATCAGAATGCACTCCCAGGAATCCCAGTTCCACAATAAAAGTTTGTTTTGTTCGAAAAAGTCCATAATTTATGTCCAAATACCTTCTTTTTGTTCACACGTTTAGTTCAATAATCCAAAATCATGACGCGCAGGCCAGACAAAGTCAAAAAATTCCATTACAGTTCGTAGAAACATGTCAAACGATGTATAGAATCAATCTTTAGGATGTTTTTAACATAAATCTTTAGTAATGTTTCAACCGGAGAATTCCTTTGTCTGTAGAAATGCAATGGAACGCAGCTAACTCTCACGGGGGTGCGCCTGAGTGAGCTCGTGGCACTCTGCCAGACGCCTGACCCAATCAGCTCTCATTCCCTCATCCTTCACAGTACAAGCCTGAAACAAGGTTCTAAAGACTGTTGACATCTAGTGGAAGCCTTATGAAGTGCAGTATGACCCCATAGACACTGTAGATTGGATAGACAAACCTACAAACCTCAGATTTCCCACTTCCTGGTTGGATTTTTTCTCAGGTTTTTGCCTGCCATATGAGTTTTGTTATACTCACAGACATCATTCAAACAGTTTTAGAAACTTCAGAGTGTTTTCTATCCAAATATATTAATACTATGCATATCTTAGCTTCTGGGCCTGAGTAGCAGGCAGTTTACTCTGGTCACCTTATTCATCCAAGCTACTCAATACTGCCCCCAGCCATAAGAAGTTAAAAACACACGCCCAGCACACCAGGTCAGAATAATGACCTCTGACATAATAATGTCATCTAATAATAATAATGACCTCTGACTACATCTCAGAAAGTTTTAAACTGTCAAGAAAGAAAAACAAGGTTGTCCATTATCGGCATATCTTTTTATTATGGCCATGTTAGCTATTAAAATTAAATCCAACAATAATATTAAGGGATTAGAAATCTGTGGCTTAAAAACATTGTACGCTGATTCATGTTTTCTTTTAAAACCACAATTAGAATCCCTCCACAGCCTCATAGAGGACCTAGATACTTTTTCTAACCTCTCTGGATAACAACCAAATTATGATAAATGTACTATATTACATATTGGAGCAATAAAAAATGCAACTTTTACATTACCGTGTAGTTTACCAATAAATTGGTCTGATGAGGATGTGGACATACTCAGTATTCATATCCCGAAAGAAAGAAATGATCTCACTCCGATACATTTTAATAGAAAGTTAGCAAAAATAGATAAGAACTTGCTACCATGGAAAGGAAAATACCTGTCTATTAGTGGACAAATCACCCTGATTTAGTCAGATTACAGTTTACCCTGATGAACTCTTTAGTCAGATCACAGTTTAGCTATTTTCTTATGGTTTTGCCTACACCTAGTGGCCTGTTTTTTAAATTATGTGAGCAAAAAATATTCAATTTTATTTGGAATGGCAAGCCAGACAAAATTAAAAAGGCCTAATTATATAATGAATATGAATTCGGAGGGCAGAAATGATTAAATATTAAATCATTAGACCCTCACTAAAGGATTCAGTCATAGATAAGTTATACTTAAATCTGAACTGGTTCTCTAGCAAATTAATAAGAATGTCTCACCCCATGTTCAAGAATGGCCTTTTTCCCCTTTATTCAGATTACAACCTCTCACTTTCGGTTGTTTGAAAACAAAGTAATCTCCAAAATATAATTATTTTTTAACAAGCCATAGAAAGTTGGTTTCAATTTCAATTTAATCCACCACAAAAGACATAGCAAATAAAACAACAACTATTGTGGTTAAACTCAAATATACTAATTTAAATAATAATAAATATACTAAACTATTTTTTGATAAAATTTTTAAAAAAGGTATAATTTTTGTGAATGATATCATAAATAGGACTGGTGGAGTTATGTCACACATGCAGCTAACACAGAAATGTCTGCTCTACCCAAAATTACAACCATTTAATTGCAGCATTACCACAAAAATGGAAGAGGCAAGTTGAAGGGGAAAAAGTAAGGAACTTGTCTGTCTGCCCTGTATTAAAGACCATAAATGATTAAAGAAAGTTGTGATAAATAAAAATATATACCAGTTTCATTTAAGGACCCAAAAAATTGACAGCTGTGCCAAATAAATTGCAAAATAGTTGTACCGATTCCATGGCACATAGTTTATGAATGGACACACAAAACGACACCAGATTCAAAACTTGTCATTTTCAATTTAAATTATTATACAAAATTCTTGCAAACAATATAATGTTATATATATGGGGGATACAACCTTTACAGCTCTGAAGATTCTGCTGTGGGGTGGCAGAGTCATTAGATCATCTGTTTTGGTACTGTCCAGCATGTAGTTTGTTTTTGGTCACAGGTCCAGGAAGAATTGCAACATTTAACTAACGCTTCAGATAGCAATACTGGGTGATTTGAAAAGTCATAGACAATCGATCAATGATATAAATTATTTTAGCAAAAATGTTTATTTTTAATTTACAATCTATAGAAACTATGAGAATAGAAAGGTTCAGCACAGTTGAAAAATATATGGCAAATAGAAATCCAATATGGATGGTGTTGAGAGATAGATGGGAGGGGTTGAATGGAGCTAAAGGGTGGGACTAATAACAACAAGATAACACATGTAAAGCATACGGGGTCTGTAAAATGTATATAGGTTCAGAACCTTTCGTGAAATAGCACAGTTACAAATAAAAATGGAAACTGGATGGACATCAGAAATAGAGGAAGGCCAGGACTCAAAACAAATAAAATATAACTTTTATAAAATAGATTGTGTCTGTAAAATGTGTATAAGATGTATAAACTGAAGGTAGAAGCCTAAGTGTTATTGTTTATTAGTTTACTCCAATTGGGGGAAGGGTGGTCGGGTTTGGGGAATAATAAAGGTATATTCTATAAAAAGAGTGTATGTGTATAGGTATGAATGTTTATATTTACCGCAAAAAATATATGGGGGATTGGAAATGATGCAGACAAATACATTGATGGAAGCAACAATCAATCCACAATATTATTAAAGCTGATCCAACCTTAGAATATATATTATTTTTTTAAATTAAAATGGGAAAAACTACAAATAAATCCTAAAACATTAATAAAACATTTAAAGATATATATAATAATTACCTCTGACATCATCATGACATCAAATAATAAGAATCTCTGACATCATAATGACATCTGCGTACTTGCCTTGAACAGTGGGCGTGTGCTGGCTTACTGTGTATGCGCACTGTCTAAGGGCAGCAGGTAACCTAGTGGTTAGAGCGTTGGGCCAGTAACCAGCAGGTAGCCTAGTGGTTAGAGCGTTGGGCCAGTAACCAGCAGGTAGCCTAGTGGTTAGAGCGTTGGGCCAGTAACCAGCAGGTAGCCTAGTGGTTAGAGCGTTGGGCTAGTAACCAGCAGGTAGCCTAGTGGTTAGAGCGTTGGGCCAGTAACCAGTAGGTAGCCTAGTGGTTAGAGCGTTGGGCCAGTAACCAGCAGGTAGCCTAGTGGTTAGAGCGTTGGGCTAGTAACCAGCAGGTAGCCTAGTGGTTAGAGCGTTGGGCCAGTAACCAGCAGGTAGCCTAGTGGTTAGAGCGTTGGGCCAGTAACCAGCAGGTAGCCTAGTGGTTAGAGCGTTGGGCCAGTAACCAGCAGGTAGCCTAGTGGTTAGAGCGTTGGGCCAGTAACCAGCAGGTAGCCTAGTGGTTAGAGCGTTGGGCCAGTAACCAGCAGGTAGCCTAGTGGTTAGAGCGTTGGGCCAGTAACCAGCAGGTAGCCTAGTGGTTAGAGCGTTGGGCCAGTAACCAGCAGGTAGCCTAGTGGTTAGATCGTTGGGCCAGTAACCAGCAGGTAGCCTAGTGGTTAGAGCGTTGGGCCAGTAACCAGCAGGTAGCCTAGTGGTTAGAGCGTTGGGCAGGTAGCCTAGTGGTTAGAGCGTTGGGCAGGTAGCCTAGTGGTTAGAGCGTTGGGCAGGTAGCCTAGTGGTTAGAGCGTTGGGCAGGTAGCCTAGTGGTTAGAGCGTTGGGCAGGTAGCCTAGTGGTTAGAGCGTTGGGCAGGTAGCCTAGTGGTTAGAGCGTTTGGCAGGTAGCCTAGTGGTTAGAGCGTTGGGCAGGTAGCCTAGTGGTTAGAGGGGGGGGCAGGTAGCCTAGTGGTTAGAGCGTTGGGCAGGTAGCCTAGTGGTTAGAGCGTTGGGCAGGTAGCCTAGTGGTTAGAGCGTTGGGCAGGTAGCCTAGTGGTTAGAGGGGGGGGCAGGTAGCCTAGTGGTTAGAACGTTGGGCAGGTATCCTAGTGGTTAGAGCGTTGGGCAGGTAGCCTAGTGGTTAGAGCGTTGGGCAGGTAGTCTAGTGGTTAGAGCGTTCGGCAGGTAGTCTAGTGGTTAGAGCGTTGGGCAGGTAGCCTAGTGGTTAGAGCGTTGGGCAGGTAGCCTAGTGGTTAGAGCGTTGGGCAGGGAGCCTAGTGGTTAGAGCGTTGGGCAGGTAGCCTAGTGGTTAGAGCGTTGGGCAGGTAGCCTAGTGTAGCCTAGTGGTTAGAGCGTTGGGCAGGTAGCCTAGCGGTTAGAGCGTTGGGCAGGTAGCCTAGTGGTTAGAGCGTTGGGCAGGTAGCCTAGTGGTTAGAGCGTTGGGCAGGTAGCCAAGTGGTTAGAGCGTTGGGCAGGTAGCCTAGTGGTTAGAGCGTTGGGCAGGTAGCCTAGTGGTTAGAGCGTTGTGCAGGTAGCCTAGTGGTTAGAGCGTTGGGCAGGTAGCCTAGTGGTTAGAGCGTTGGGCAGGTAGCCTAGTGGTTAGAGCGTTGGGCAGGTAGCCTAGTGGTTAGAGCGTTGGGCAGGTAGCCTAGTGGTTAGAGCGTTGGGCAGGTAGCCTAGTGGTTAGAGCGTTGGGCAGGTAGCCTAGTGGTTAGAGCGTTGGGCAGGTAGCCTAGTGGTTAGAGCGTTGGGCAGGTAGCCTAGTGGTTAGAGGGGGGGGCAGGCAGCCTAGTTGTTAGAGCGTTGGGCAGGTAGCCTAGTGATTAGAGCGTTGGGCAGGTAGCCTAGTGATTAGAGCGTATAAGAATTTGTTCTTAACTGACTTGCCTGGTTAAATACATAAGGCCTGGCTCAGTGAGGCGTCTGCACGCTAGGGTTGGGTGGTATTACAATTGCATCTTCTGTTGACGATGATCGACAGCCATCTTCGATGGTGGCAAAATCGTGATGAGACAGACGATGTATAGCCTATTTGAAATTGACTGGCGTCATGCAGTCAGAAAATGAGTCTCACAGCATACAGAGGACAGTACCCAGCAGGACAGGTCAGTACCCAGCAGGACAGGTCAGTACCCAGCAGGACAGGTCAGTACCCAGCAGGACAGGACAGTACCCAGCAGGACAGGTCAGTACCCAGCAGGACAGGTCAGTACCCAGCAGGACAGGACAGTACCCAGCAGGACAGGACAGTACCCAGCAGGACAGGACAGTACCCAGCAGGACAGGACAGTACCCAGCAGGACAGGACAGTACCCAGCAGGACAGGTCAGTACCCAGCAGGACAGGTCAGTACCCAGCAGGACAGGACAGTACCCAGCAGGACAGGACAGTACCCAGCAGGACAGGTCAGTACCCAGCAGGACAGGTCAGTACCCAGCAGGACAGGACAGTACCCAGCAGGACAGGTCATTACCCAGCAGGACAGGTCAGTACCCAGCAGGACAGGACAGTACCCAGCAGGACAGGACAGTACCCAGCAGGACAGGACAGTACACAGCAGGACAGGACAGTACACAGCAGGACAGGTCAGTACACAGCAGGACAGGTCAGCACCCAGCAGGACAGGACAGTACCCAGCAGGACAGGACAGTACCCAGCAGGACAGGACAGTACCCAGCAGGACAGGACAGTACCCAGCAGGACAGGTCAGTACCCAGCAGGACAGGACAGTACCCAGCAGGACAGGTCAGTACCCAGCAGGACAGGTCAGTACCCAGCAGGACAGGACAGTACCCAGCAGGACAGGTCAGCACCCAGCAGGACAGGTCAGTACCCAGCAGGACAGGACAGTACCCAGCAGGACAGGTCAGCACCCAGCAGGACAGGACAGCACCCAGCAGGACAGGACAGTACCCAGCAGGACAGGACAGTACCCAGCAGGACAGGTCAGTACCCAGCAGGACAGGACAGTACCCAGCAGGACAGGTCAGTACCCAGCAGGACAGGTCAGTACCCAGCAGGACAGGACAGTACCCAGCAGGACAGGACAGTACCCAGCAGGACAGGTCAGTACCCAGCAGGACAGGTCAGTACCCAGCAGGACAGGACAGTACACAGCAGGACAGGACAGTACCCAGCAGGACAGGTCAGTACCCAGCAGGACAGGTCAGTACCCAGCAGGACAGGTCAGTACCCAGCAGGACAGGACAGTACCCAGCAGGACAGGTCAGTACCCAGCAGGACAGGACAGTACCCAGCAGGACAGGTCAGTACCCAGCAGGACAGGTCAGTACCCAGCAGGACAGGACAGTACCCAGCAGGACAGGACAGTACCCAGCAGGACAGGACAGTACCCAGCAGGACAGGTCAGTACCCAGCAGGACAGGACAGTACCCAGCAGGACAGGTCAGTACCCAGCAGGACAGGACAGTACCCAGCAGGACAGGACAGTACCCAGCAGGACAGGTCAGTACCCAGCAGGACAGGACAGTACCCAGCAGGACAGGACAGTACACAAGGTGAATGTAAGAAATGCACATCATTTCAAATAGGACACATGTCATATTAAACAGCATATTAACACTCTGAATAGGATACATGTCATATTAACACTCTGAATAGACACATGTCATATTAACACTCTGAATAGGATACATGTCATATTAAACAGCATATTAACACTCTGAATAGGACACATGTCATATTAAACAGCACATTAACACTCTGAATAGGACACATGTCATATTAACACACTGAATAGGATACATGTCATATTAAACAGCATATGAACACTCTGAATAGGATACATGTCATATTAAACCGCATATTAACACTCTGAATAGGATACATGTCATATTAAACAGCATATTAACCCTCTGAATAGGACACATGTCATATTAAACAGCATATTAACACTCTGAATAGGATACATGTCATATTAACACTCTGAATAGGATACATGTCATATTAAACAGCATATTAACACTCTGAATAGGACACATGTCATATTAACACTCTGAATAGGACACATGTCATATTAACACTCTGAAAAGGACACATGTCATATTAACACTCTGAATAGGATACATGTCATATTAACACTCTGAATAGGATACATGTCATATTAACACTCTGAATAGGATACATGTCATATTAAACAGCATATTAACACTCTGAATAGGACACATGTCATATTAACACTCTGAATAGGACACATGTCATATTAACACTCTGAATAGGATACATGTCATATTAAACAGCATATTAACACTCTGAATAGGATACATGTCATATTAACACTCTGAATAGGACACATGTCATATTAACACTCTGAATAGGACACATGTCATATTAACACTCTGAATAGGATACATGTCATATTAACACTCTGAATAGGATACATGTCATATTAACACTCTGAATAGACTACATGTCATAGTAAACAGCATATTAACACTCTGAATAGGATACATGTCATATTAACACTCTGAATAGGACACATGTCATATTAACACTCTGAATAGGATACATGTCATATTAAACAGCACATTAACACTCTGAATAGGATACATGTCATATTAAACAGCATATTAACACTCTGAATAGGACACATGTCATATTAACACTCTGAATAGGATACATGTCATATTAGCACTCTGAATAGGACACATGTCATATTAAACAGCATATTAACACTCTGAATAGGACACATGTCATATTAAACAGCATATTAACACTCTGAATAGGATACATGTCATATTAAACAGCATATTAACACTCTGAATAGGATACATGTCATATTAACACTCTGAATAGGACACATGTCATATTAACACTCTGAATAGGATACATGTCATATTAAACAGCATATTAACACTCTGAATAGGATACATGTCATATTAAACAGCATATTAACACTCTGAATAGGATACATGTCATATTAAACAGCATATTAACACTCTAAATAGGACACATGTCATATTAACACTCTGAATAGGACACATGTCATATTAACACTCTGAATAGGATACATGTCATATTAACACTCTGAATAGACTACATGTCATATTAAACAGCATATTAACACTCTGAATAGGATACATGTCATATTAACACTCTGAATAGGACACATGTCATATTAACACTCTGAATAGGACACATGTCATATTAAACAGCATATTAACACTCTGAATAGGCTACATGTCATATTAACACTCTGAATAGGATACATGTCATATTAAACAGCATATTAACACTCTGAATAGGACACATGTAATATTAACACTCTGAATAGGACACATGTCATATTAAACAGCATATTAACACTCTGAATTGGATACATGTCATATTAAACAGCATATTAACACTCTGAATAGGATACATGTCATATTAACACTCTGAATAGGACACATGTCATATTAACACTCTGAATAGGACACATGTCATATTAACACTCTGAATAGGACACATGTCATATTAACACTCTGAATAGGACACATGTCATATTAACACTCTGAATAGGATACATGTCATATTAACACTCTGAATAGGATACATGTCATATTAACACTCTGAATAGGATACATGTCATATTAACACTCTGAATAGGATACATGTCATATTAACACTCTGAATAGGATACATGTCATATTAAACAGCATATTAACACTCTGAATAGGACACATGTCATATTAACACTCTGAATAGGACACATGTCATATTAACACTCTGAAAAGGACACATGTCATATTAACACTCTGAATAGGATACATGTCATATTAACACTCTGAATAGGATACATGTCATATTAACACTCTGAATAGGATACATGTCATATTAAACAGCATATTAACACTCTGAATAGGACACATGTCATATTAACACTCTGAATAGGACACATGTCATATTAACACTCTGAATAGGATACATGTCATATTAACACTCTGAATAGGATACATGTCATATTAACACTCTGAATAGACTACATGTCATAGTAAACAGCATATTAACACTCTGAATAGGATACATGTCATATTAACACTCTGAATAGGACACATGTCATATTAACACTCTGAATAGGATACATGTCATATTAAACAGCACATTAACACTCTGAATAGGATACATGTCATATTAAACAGCATATTAACACTCTGAATAGGACACATGTCATATTAACACTCTGAATAGGATACATGTCATATTAGCACTCTGAATAGGACACATGTCATATTAAACAGCATATTAACACTCTGAATAGGACACATGTCATATTAAACAGCATATTAACACTCTGAATAGGATACATGTCATATTAAACAGCATATTAACACTCTGAATAGGATACATGTCATATTAACACTCTGAATAGGACACATGTCATATTAACACTCTGAATAGGATACATGTCATATTAAACAGCATATTAACACTCTGAATAGGATACATGTCATATTAAACAGCATATTAACACTCTGAATAGGATACATGTCATATTAAACAGCATATTAACACTCTAAATAGGACACATGTCATATTAACACTCTGAATAGACTACATGTCATATTAAACAGCATATTAACACTCTGAATAGGATACATGTCATATTAACACTCTGAATAGGACACATGTCATATTAACACTCTGAATAGGACACATGTCATATTAAACAGCATATTAACACTCTGAATAGGCTACATGTCATATTAACACTCTGAATAGGATACATGTCATATTAAACAGCATATTAACACTCTGAATAGGACACATGTAATATTAACACTCTGAATAGGACACATGTCATATTAAACAGCATATTAACACTCTGAATTGGATACATGTCATATTAAACAGCATATTAACACTCTGAATAGGATACATGTCATATTAACACTCTGAATAGGATACATGTCATATTAACACTCTGAATAGGACACATGTCATATTAACACTCTGAATAGGATACATGTCATATTAACACTCTGAATAGGATACATGTCATATTAACACTCTGAATAGGATACATGTCATATTAACACTCTGAATAGGATACATGTCATATTAACACTCTGAATAGGATACATGTCATATTAAAAAGCATATTAACACTCTGAATAGGACACATGTCATATTAACACTCTGAATAGGATACATGTCATATTAACACTCTGAATAGGATACATGTCATATTAACACTCTGAATAGACTACATGTCATATTAAACAGCATATTAACACTCTGAATAGGATACATGTCATATTAACACTCTGAATAGGACACATGTCATATTAACACTCTGAATAGGATACATGTCATATTAACACTCTGAATAGGATACATGTCATATTAAACAGCATATTAACACTCTGAATAGGATACATGTCATATTAAACAGCACATTAACACTCTGAATACGATACATGTCATATTAACACTCTGAATAGGACACATGTCATATTAACACTCTGAATAGACACATGTCATATTAACACTCTGAATAGGATACATGTCATATTAACACTCTGAATAGGATACATGTCATATTAACACTCTGAATAGGACACATGTCATAATAACACTCTGAATAGGATACATGTCATATTAAACAGCATATTAACACTCTGAATAGGATACATGTCATATTAACACTCTGAATAGGATACATGTCATATTAACACTCTGAATAGGATACATGTCATATTAACACTCTGAATAGGATACATGTCATATTAACACTCTGAATAGGATACATGTCATATTAACACTCTGAATAGGATACATGTCATATTAACACTCTGAATAGGATACATGTCATATTAACACTCTGAATAGGATACATGTCATATTAAACAGCATATTAACACTCTGAATAGGATACATGTCATATTAACACTCTGAATAGGACACATGTCATATTAACACTCTGAATATGATACATGTCATATTAACACTCTGAATAGGATACATGTCATATCAACACTCTGAATAGGACACATGTCATATTAACACTCTGAATAGGACACATGTCATATTAACACTCTGAATAGGATACATGTCATATTAACACTCTGAATAGGATACATGTCATATTAAACAGCATATTAACACTCTGAATAGGACACATGTCATATTAACACTCTGAATAGGATACATGTCATATTAACACTCTGAATAGGATACATGTCATATTAACACTCTGAATAGACTACATGTCATAGTAAACAGCATATTAACACTCTGAATAGGATACATGTCATTATAACACTCTGAATAGGACACATGTCAAATTAACACTCTGAATAGGATACATGTCATATTAAACAGCACATTAACACTCTGAATAGGATACGTGTCATATTAAACAGCATATTAACACTCTGAATAGGACACATGTCATATTAACACTCTGAATAGGATACATGTCATATTAGCACTCTGAATAGGACACATGTCATATTAAACAGCATATTAACACTCTGAATAGGACACATGTCATATTAAACAGCATATTAACACTCTGAATAGGATACATGTCATATTAAACAGCATATTAACACTCTGAATAGGATACATGTCATATTAACACTCTGAATAGGACACATGTCATATTAACACTCTGAATAGGATACATGTCATATTAAACAGCATATTAACACTCTGAATAGGATACATGTCATATTAAACAGCATATTAACACTCTGAATAGGATACATGTCATATTAAACAGCATATTAACACTCTAAATAGGACACATGTCATATTAACACTCTGATTAGACTACATGTCATATTAAACAGCATATTAACACTCTGAATAGGATACATGTCATATTAACACTCTGAATAGGACACATGTCATATTAACACTCTGAATAGGACACATGTCATATTAAACAGCATATTAACACTCTGAATAGGCTACATGTCATATTAACACTCTGAATAGGATACATGTCATATTAAACAGCATATTAACACTCTGAATAGGACACATGTAATATTAACACTCTGAATAGGACACATGTCATATTAAACAGCATATTAACACTCTGAATTGGATACATGTCATATTAAACAGCATATTAACACTCTGAATAGGATACATGTCATAATAACACTCTGAATAGGACACATGTCATATTAACACTCTGAATAGGATACATGTCATATTAAACAGCATATTAACACTCTGAATAGGACACATGTCATATTAACACTCTGAATAGGACACATGTCATATTAACACTCTGAATAGGACACATGTCATATTAACACTCTGAATAGGATACATGTCATATTAACACTCTGAATAGGATACATGTCATATTAACACTCTGAATAGGATACATGTCATATTAACACTCTGAATATGATACATGTCATATTAACACTCTGAATAGGATACATGTCATATTAAACAGCATATTAACACTCTGAATAGGACACATGTCATATTAACACTCTGAATAGGATACATGTCATATTAACACTCTGAATAGGATACATGTCATATTAACACTCTGAATAGACTACATGTCATATTAAACAGCATATTAACACTCTGAATAGGATACATGTCATATTAACACTCTGAATAGGACACATGTCATATTAACACTCTGAATAGGATACATGTCATATTAAACAGCATATTAACACTCTGAATAGGACACATGTCATATTAACACTCTGAATAGGATACATGTCATATTAACACTCTGAATAGGATACATGTCATATTAACACTCTGAATAGGACACATGTCATATTAACACTCTGAATAGGATACATGTCATATTAAACAGCATATTAACACTCTGAATAGGATACATGTCATATTAAACAGCATATTAACACTCTGAATAGGACACATGTCATATTAACACTCTGAATAGGATACATGTCATATTAAACAGCATATTAACACTCTGAATAGGATACATGTCATATTAAACAGCACATTAACACTCTGAATACGATACATGTCATATTAACACTCTGAATAGGATACATGTCATATTAACACTCTGAATAGGATACATGTCATATTAAAACTCTGAATAGACTACATGTCATATTAAACAGCATATTAACTCTCTGAATAGGATACATGTCATATTAACACTCTGAATAGGACACATGTCATATTAACACTCTGAATAGGATACATGTCATATTAAACAGCATATTAACACTCTGAATAGGACACATGTCATATTAACACTCTGAATAGGATACATGTCATATTAAACAGCATATTAACACTCTGAATAGGATACATGTCATATTAAACAGCACATTAACACTCTGAATAGGATACATGTCATATTAAAACTCTGAATAGGATACATGTCATATTAACACTCTGAATAGGATAATATTAAACAGCATATTAACACTCTGAATAGGATACATGTCATATTAAACAGCATATTAACACTCTGAATAGGATACATGTCATATTAAACAGCATATTAACACTCTGAATAGGATACATGTCATATTAAACAGCACATTAACACTCTGAATAGGATACATGTCATATTAACACTCTGAATAGGATACATGTTATATTAAACAGCATATTAACACTCTGAATAGGATACATGTCATATTAAACAGCACATTAACACTCTGAATAGGACACATGTCATATTAACACTCTGAATAGGACACATGTCATATTAAACAGCATATTAACACTCTGAATAGGATACATGTCATTATAACACTCTGAATAGGACACATGTCATATTAACACTCTGAATAGGATACATGTCATATTAAACAGCACATTAACACTCTGAATAGGACACATGTCATATTAAACAGCATATTAACACTCTGAATAGGATACATGTCATATTAAACAGCATATTAACACTCTGAATAGGATACATGTCATTATAACACTCTGAATAGGACACATGTCATATTAGCACTCTGAATAGGACACATGTCATATTAAACAGCATATTAACACTCTGAATAGGACACATGTCATATTAAACAGCATATTAACACTCTGAATAGGATACATGTCATTATAACACTCTGAATAGGACACATGTCATATTAGCACTCTGAATAGGACACATGTCATATTAAACAGCATATTAACACTCTGAATAGGACACATGTCATATTAAACAGCATATTAACACTCTGAATAGGATACATGTCATATTAAACAGCATATTAACACTCTGAATAGGATACATGTCATATTAACACTCTGAATAGGACACATGTCATATTAACACTCTGAATAGGATACATGTCATATTAAACAGCATATTAACACTCTGAATAGGATACATGTCATATTAAACAGCATATTAACACTCTGAATAGGATACATGTCATATTAAACAGCATATTAACACTCTAAATAGGACACATGTCATATTAACACTCTGATTAGACTACATGTCATATTAAACAGCATATTAACACTCTGAATAGGACACATGTAATATTAACACTCTGAATAGGACACATGTCATATTAAACAGCATATTAACACTCTGAATTGGATACATGTCATATTAAACAGCATATTAACACTCTGAATAGGATACATGTCATATTAACACTCTGAATAGGACACATGTCATATTAACACTCTGAATAGGACACATGTCATATTAACACTCTGAATAGGACACATGTCATATTAACACTCTGAATAGGACACATGTCATATTAACACTCTGAATAGGACACATGTCATATTAACACTCTGAATATGATACATGTCATATTAACACTCTGAATAGGATACATGTCATATTAAACAGCATATTAACACTCTGAATAGGACACATGTCATATTAACACTCTGAATAGGATACATGTCATATTAACACTCTGAATAGGATACATGTCATATTAACACTCTGAATAGACTACATGTCATATTAAACAGCATATTAACACTCTGAATAGGATACATGTCATATTAACACTCTGAATAGGACACATGTCATATTAACACTCTGAATAGGATACATGTCATATTAAACAGCATATTAACACTCTGAATAGGACACATGTCATATTAACACTCTGAATAGGATACATGTCATATTAAACAGCATATTAACACTCTGAATAGGATACATGTCATATTAAACAGCACATTAACACTCTGAATACGATACATGTCATATTAACACTCTGAATAGGATACATGTCATATTAACACTCTGAATAGGATACATGTCATATTAAAACTCTGAATAGACTACATGTCATATTAAACAGCATATTAACTCTCTGAATAGGATACATGTCATATTAACACTCTGAATAGGATACATGTCATATTAAAACTCTGAATAGGACACATGTCATATTAAAACTCTGAATAGGATACATGTCATATTAACACTCTGAATAGGATAATATTAAACAGCATATTAACACTCTGAATAGGATACATGTCATATTAAACAGCATATTAACACTCTGAATAGGATACATGTCATATTAAACAGCATATTAACACTCTGAATAGGATACATGTCATATTAAACAGCACATTAACACTCTGAATAGGATACATGTCATATTAACACTCTGAATAGGATACATGTTATATTAAACAGCATATTAACACTCTGAATAGGATACATGTCATATTAAACAGCATATTAACACTCTGAATAGGATACATGTAATATTAAACAGCACATTAACACTCTGAATAGGATACATGTCATATTAACACTCTGAATAGGATACATGTCATATTAACACTCTGAATAGGACACATGTCATATTAAACAGCATATTAACACTCTGAATAGGACACATGTCATATTAACACTCTGAATAGGACACACGTCATATTAAACAGCACATTAACACTCTGAATAGGATACATGTCATATTAAACAGCACATTAACACTCTGAATAGGACACATGTCATATTAACACTCTGAATAGGACACATGTCATATTAAACAGCATATTAACACTCTGAATAGGACACATGTCATATTAACACTCTGAATAGGACATATGTCATATTAAACAGCACATTAACACTCTGAATAGGATACATGTCATATTAAGCAGCACATTAACACTCTGAATAGGATACATGTCATATTAAGCAGCATATTAACACTCTGAATAGGATATCTGTCATATTAAACAGCATATTAACACTCTGAATAGGACACATGTAATATTAACACTCTGAATAGGACACATGTCATATTAAACAGCATATTAACACTCTGAATTGGATACATGTCATATTAAACAGCATATTAACACTCTGAATAGGATACATGTCATATTAACACTCTGAATAGGACACATGTCATATTAACACTCTGAATAGGACACATGTCATATTAACACTCTGAATAGGACACATGTCATATTAACACTCTGAATAGGACACATGTCATATTAACACTCTGAATAGGACACATGTCATATTAACACTCTGAATATGATACATGTCATATTAACACTCTGAATAGGATACATGTCATATTAAACAGCATATTAACACTCTGAATAGGACACATGTCATATTAACACTCTGAATAGGATACATGTCATATTAACACTCTGAATAGGATACATGTCATATTAACACTCTGAATAGACTACATGTCATATTAAACAGCATATTAACACTCTGAATAGGATACATGTCATATTAACACTCTGAATAGGACACATGTCATATTAACACTCTGAATAGGATACATGTCATATTAAACAGCATATTAACACTCTGAATAGGACACATGTCATATTAACACTCTGAATAGGATACATGTCATATTAAACAGCATATTAACACTCTGAATAGGATACATGTCATATTAAACAGCACATTAACACTCTGAATACGATACATGTCATATTAACACTCTGAATAGGACACATGTCATATTAACACTCTGAATAGGATACATGTCATATTAAACAGCATATTAACACTCTGAATAGGACACATGTCATATTAACACTCTGAATAGGATACATGTCATATTAACACTCTGAATAGGATACATGTCATATTAAAACTCTGAATAGACTACATGTCATATTAAACAGCATATTAACTCTCTGAATAGGATACATGTCATATTAACACTCTGAATAGGACACATGTCATATTAACACTCTGAATAGGATACATGTCATATTAAACAGCACATTAACACTCTGAATAGGATACATGTCATATTAACACTCTGAACAGGATACATGTCATATTAACACTCTGAATAGGACACATGTCATATTAACACTCTGAACAGGATACATGTCATATTAAACAGCAAATTAACACTCTGAATAGGATACATGTCATATTAAACAGCACATTAACACTCTGAATAGGATACATGTCATATTAAAACTCTGAATAGGATACATGTCATATTAACACTCTGAATAGGATAATATTAAACAGCATATTAACACTCTGAATAGGATACATGTCATATTAAACAGCATATTAACACTCTGAATAGGATACATGTCATATTAAACAGCATATTAACACTCTGAATAGGATACATGTCATATTAAACAGCACATTAACACTCTGAATAGGATACATGTCATATTAACACTCTGAATAGGATACATGTTATATTAAACAGCATATTAACACTCTGAATAGGATACATGTCATATTAAACAGCATATTAACACTCTGAATAGGATACATGTAATATTAAACAGCACATTAACACTCTGAATAGGATACATGTCATATTAACACTCTGAATAGGATACATGTCATATTAACACTCTGAATAGGACACATGTCATATTAAACAGCATATTAACACTCTGAATAGGACACATGTCATATTAACACTCTGAATAGGACACACGTCATATTAAACAGCACATTAACACTCTGAATAGGATACATGTCATATTAAACAGCACATTAACACTCTGAATAGGACACATGTCATATTAACACTCTGAATAGGATACATGTCATATTAAACAGCACATTAACACTCTGAATAGGACACATGTCATATTAACACTCTGAATAGGACACATGTCATATTAACACTCTGAATAGGACATATGTCATATTAAACAGCACATTAACACTCTGAATAGGATACATGTCATATTAAGCAGCATATTAACACTCTGAATAGGATACATGTCATATTAAGCAGCATATTAACACTCTGAATAGGACACATGTCATATTAAACAGCATATTAACACTCTAAATAGGTCATGAGCCAGACAGAGAGTCTAAGAAGGAAACTAAATGAATTATTTAGGCTGGATTATTTCAGTTGTTTCAAGGCTAAAGTCTACAAAGAAATACGTTGTAAAGCTTTCGGGAGTGAGACACAATAGGCTGCTAGGAACATAAAGCGCTCAGCATTTAAACAACATTTAGTTGGATTAAATCATTATAGTCTATACATTGTTCATATAGGCTGTGACCGCATGACCCTTCACCAGATGAACTACAGAGTCAGGACCTCATGACCCTTCACCAGATGAAATACAGAGTCAGGACCTCATGACCCTTCACCAGATGAAATACAGAGTCTGGACCTCATGACCCTTCCCCAGATGAACTACAGAGTCAGGACCTCATGACCCTTCACCAGATGAACTACAGAGTCAGGACCTCATGACCCTTCACCAGATGAACTACAGAGTCAGGACCTCATGACCCTTCATCAGATGAACTACAGAGTCAGGACCTCATGACCCTTCACCAGATGAACTACAGAGTCAGGACCTCATGACCCTTCACCAGATGAACTACAGAGTCAGGACCTCATGACCCTTCACCAGATGAACTACAGAGTCAGGACCTCATGACCCTTCACCAGATGAACTACAGAGTCAGGACCTCATGACCCTTCACCAGATGAACTACAGAGTCAGGACCTCATGACCCTTCCCCCAGATGAACTACAGAGTCAGGACCTCATGACCCTTCACCAGATGAACTACAGAGTCAGGACCTCATGACCCTTCACCAGATGAACTACAGAGTCAGGACCTCATGACCCTTCACCAGATGAACTACAGAGTCAGGACCTCATGACCCTTCCCCAGATGAACTACAGAGTCAGGACCTCATGACCCTTCACCAGATGAAGCACAGAGTCAGGACCTCATGACCCTTCACCAGATGAACTACAGAGTCAGGACCTCATGACCCTTCACCAGATGAAGCACAGAGTCAGGACCTCATGACACTTCACCAGATGAACTACAGAGTCAGGACCTCATGACACTTCACCAGATGAACTACAGAGTCAGGACCTCATGACCCTTCCCCAGATGAACTACAGAGTCAGGACCTCATGACCCTTCCCCAGATGAAGCACAGAGTCAGGACCTCATGACCCTTCCCCAGATGAAATACAGAGTCAGGACCTCATGACCCTTCCCCAGATGAACTACAGAGTCAAGACCTCAGTTTCATGATCATGACTCTGTATAATACTTTTTCATAGCCGTGAATTAGTTTTGGACTTGGGGGACTGTGAAGAGACCCCTGGTGACATGTCTTGCGGGGTATATATATGGGTGTCTGATCTGAATGTTATTTGGTTGTGCAGAAAGATAGACGTCGGGAATAGGGCCATGAGTCTTTTCAGGGAGATCAAGAAGCTTCTCAGTAGAACTGAGTAAAGATGTAGTTGATCTGAACCCGAGTACGCAAGGCCTTACACGGACCACACGTACACTCGTTAGAAATAGACTTCCTCTCGAGAGGTAGCGTGGCGAGAGACAGCGGGGCGAGAGACAGCGTGGCGAGAGACAGCGTGGCGAGAGACAGCGTGGCGAGAGGCAGCGCGGCCAGAGGCAGCGCGGCCAGAGGCAGCGCGGCCAGAGGCAGCGCGGCCAGAGGCAGCGTGGCGAGAGACAGCGTGGCGAGAGGTAGTGCGTGTGATTTCTGGCTTTGGCACTTCATCACCCTTTAAAGTGACACAGGTAACGTGTATATACACATATACACGCACACATATACACACACACACACACACACACACACACACACACACACACACACACACACACACACACACACACACACACACACACACACACACACACACCTATACACTTCTGTTAACCTCAGAATCACAACACACCCTAACACCCACACACACTTTGCCTTCTCTGACATTTTGGACCCTGGTGAGTTGAGCGCTCTGTCACACTACCTGCCCTGTTAACGTGATAACCACACACACACACTTAGACACACACTTACTCACACACACACACACATACGGTGCAAGGCCGTGAAACTAGAAAAAAAAAATGTATTTGTTTCTTTGGATCCCCATTAGCTTTTTCAGAGGCAGTGACTATTCCCCCTGGGGGTCCACAAAAAACACTGAACATGACGAGTTTCAGCAACCTGCTAGACGTGGACAGTCACATTTAAAATACAACTATGTACCAACAGTACAACTAAAACAAACAATAATACAAACAATCAACTAAAACAAACAATCAACTAAAACAAACAATAATACAAACAGTACAACTAAAACAAACAATAATACAAACAGTACAACTAAAACAAACAATAATACAAACAGTACAACTAAAACAAACAATAATACAAACAATCAACTAAAACAAACAATACAACTAAAACAAACAATAAAACAAACAATAATACAAACAATACAACTAAAACAAACATTACTACAAACAATAATACAAACAATCAACTAAAACAAACAATAATACAAACAATCAACTAAAACAAACAATAATACAAACAATACAACTAAAACAAACAATAATACAAACAATAATACAAACAATCAACTAAAACAAACAATAATACAAACAATCAACTAAAACAAACAATAATACAAGCAATCAACTAAAACAAACAATAATACAAACAATCAACTAAAACAAACAATAATACAAACAATAATACAAACAATACAACTAAAACAAACATTAATACAAACAATAATACAAACAATACAACTAAAACAAACAATAAAACAAACAATACAACTAAAACAAACATTAATACAAACAATAATACAAACAATACAACTAAAACAAACAATAAAACAAACAATAATACAAACAATACAACTAAAACAAACATTAATACAAACAATAATACAAACAATACAACTAAAACAAACAATAATACAAACAATACAACTAAAACAAACAATAATACAAACAATACAACTAAAACAAACAATAATACAAACAATCAACTAAAACAAACAATAATACAAACAATAATACAAACAATAATACAAACAATAATACAAACAGTACAACTAAAACAAACAATAAAACAAACAATAATACAAACAATACAACTAAAACAAACAATAATACAAACAATAATACAAACAATAATACAAACAGTACAACTAAAACAAACAATAATACAAACAATCAACTAAAACAAACAATAATACAAACAATACAACTAAAACAAACAATAATACAAACAATAATACAAACAATACAACTAAAACAAACATTAATACAAACAATAATACAAACAATACAACTAAAACAAACATTAATACAAACAGTACAACTAAAACAAACAATAAAACAAACAATAATACAAACAATACAACTAAAACAAACATTAATACAAACAATAATACAAACAATAATACAAACAATAATACAAACAGTACAACTAAAACAAACAATAAAACAAACAATAATACAAACAATACAACTAAAACAAACAATAATACAAACAATAATACAAACAATAATACAAACAGTACAACTAAAACAAACAATAATACAAACAATCAACTAAAACAAACAATAATACAAACAATACAACTAAAACAAACAATAATACAAACAATAATACAAACAATACAACTAAAACAAACATTAATACAAACAATAATACAAACAATAATACAAACAATAATACAAACAGTACAACTAAAACAAACAATAAAACAAACAATAATACAAACAATACAACTAAAACAAACAATAATACAAACAATACAACTAAAACAAACAATAATACAAACAATAATACAAACAATCAACTAAAACAAACAATAATACAAACAGTACAACTAAAACAAACAATAATACAAACAATCAACTAAAACAAACAATAATACAAACAATACAACTAAAACAAACAATAATACAAACAATAATACAAACAATACAACTAAAACAAACATTAATACAAACAATACAACTAAAACAAACATTAATACAAACAATACAACTAAACATGGGGTTTGTGCGTGTTCCCTCATAGTCCTCACTGTTCCATGAGATGTATTTAACGAGGCAAGTCAGTAAAGAACACATTCTTATTTACATTGACGGCCTACCGGGGAACAGAACGACAGATTATCATTATTGGCAAACCATACCCCACCCCCCCCTCACCATACCCCACCATACCCACCCCCCTCACCATATCCCACCATACCCCACCATACCCCATCATACCCCACCATACCCCACCATACCCCATCATACCCCACCATACCCCATCATACCCCACCATACCCCACCATATCCCACCATACCCCACCATACCCCACCATACCCCACCATACCCCATCATACCCCACCATACCCCATCATACCCCACCATACCACATCATACCCCACCATACCCCATCATACCTCACCATATCCCACCATACCCCATCATACCCCACCATACCCCATCATACCCCACCATACCCCCCCCCCACCATACCCCATCATACCCCACCATACTCCATCATACCCCACCATATCCCACCATACCCCACCATACCCCACCATACCCCATCATACCCCACCATACCCCACCATACCCCACCATACCCCACCATACCCCATCATACCCCACCATACCCCACCATACCCCACCATACCCCATCATACCCCACCATACCCCATCATACCCCATCATACCCCACCATATCCCACCATACCCCACCATACCCCACCCCCCTCATCATACCCCACCATACCCCCCCTCACCATACCCCATCATACCCCATCATACCCCATCATACCCCACCATATCCCACCATACCCCACCATACCCCCCCTCACCATACCCCATCATACCCCACCATACCCCATCATACCCCACCATACCAGTCATACCCCTCCATACCCCATCATACCCCACCATACCCCATCATACCTTACCATACCCCACTATACCCCATCATACCCCATCATACCCCACCATACCCCACCATACCCCACCCCCCCCACCATACCCCATCATACCCCACCATACCCCATCATACCCCACCATATCCCACCATACCCCACCATACCCCATCATACCCCACCCCCCCTCATCATACCCCACCATACCCCACCATACCCCATCATACCCCACCATATCCCATCATACCCCATCATACCCCACCCCCCCTCACCATACCCCATCATACCCCACCCCCCCTCACCATACCCCATCATACCCCACCCCACCCCCCCCCTCACCATACCCCATCATACCCCACCCCACCCCCCCTCACCATACCCCATCATACCCCACCCCACCCCCCCTCACCATACCCCATCATACCCCACCCCACCCCCCCTCACCTTACCTTACCCCATCATACCCCACCCCACCCCCCCTCACCATACCCCCCCTCACCATACCATTTCTTCAATAACAATTGATGATCAATAACATCATAGGCTGCACTGAAATATAGCAATACAGCGTCACCTATCGTCTTATTATCCATTTGTTCTATTAACCAATCATCTGTCCCCTGAGTCGGTGCAGTACAAGTTGAGTGCCCTTCTCTACATGCTGAAAGTCATTAGTTGACTTGTTCTCTGAAAAATAGAATCTTATTTGGTCAAACGCAATTCTCTCCGTCAGTTTCCTAAGAACAGACTGCAAACTGATTGGCTGAGAGGAGGAAAAGGTGCAAACTGATTGGGCGGCTGAGAGGAAGTAAAGGTGCAAACTGATTGGGCGGCTGAGAGGAAGTAAAGGTGCAAACTGATTGGGCGGCTGAGAGGAAGAACAGACTGCAAACTGATTGGGCGGCTGAGAGGAAGTAAAAGGTGCTATACTATTTTCAGACAGTGGAATTCCTTTAGCTTCCTTCCTGTGGACACACCCTCCTTTAGGCTCCTGTTAAAGATATATCAGAATGGGGTGGCAATACAGTCTGCTACCATTCTCAATAGTTTACCATCTAGGTTGTCCATACCTGGTGGTAATACAGTCTGCTACCATTCTCAATAGTTTACCATCTAGGTAGTCTATACCTGGTGGTAATACAGTCTACCATTCTCTATAGTTTACCATCTAGGTTGTCTATACCTGGTGGTAATACAGTCTACCATTCTCCATAGTTTACCATCTAGGTAGTCTATACCTGGTGGTAATACAGTCTACCAAGGTTGTCTATACCTGGTGGTAATACAGTCTGCCAAGGTAGTCTATACCTGGTGGCTTATCATTATCGATAGATAAGAATAGTTGTACATCTCTCCCTCACTAACTTGACCAAATTCAAAACAACAATCCTTCTCTTTTATTAGATTTTTTACAAATAAATGTTTTTGATGGTAATATCATTTTTTTATTTTATTACATTTTTCAATTTACAGTATGTTCAACCAACCAATCAGCTGTGACTTGTCCGCATCATTTCTTTGACCTGTGTTTTTAATTAATCAATCCAAAGAGCTCTAAAGCCCTGTTCACACTGGCGTGCTCAAATCAGTTTGGTTTTTCAAATCTGTTTTCTACCGCCAGCGCTGCATCTGGATTCACTTCCTCATACACATCAGACCAAAACAGGTTTTACATCTTCAACAAAGGAGTCTTGAGAAAACATGTATGATCTCTTAAAAATTACTTTAGGCCCAACTTTTGGCTTTTTTTTGTGTTTTTTTGTCACAATATTATGGTCACTACAGAATTATCATTTAATTACCACAGTGAATTATTGGAATATTTGTTTATGTGTCAATTAATCCCATAAGGGATGTGTTCCCAATTGGCGATTTGACACGAAAATAACATTTAATTAATTCACACTATCAAAGGTTGCTTGGTGGCCAATAGCAACACCCCAAAAGAAAAGGCTTTAGATGAGGTGAACCTGCAACCTCAACACTTCAATAACACTTGACATACAATCTTCTGCACCAAGCATTACAGGGATATGGCTCTGAATATATACAGCAACACCTCCCCCATAAGCATTACAGGGATATGGCTCTGAATATATACAGCAACACCCCCCCCCCCATAAACATTACAGGGATATGGCTCTGAATATATACAGTAACACCTCCCCCATAAGCATTACAGTGATATGGCTCTGAATATATACAGCAACACCTCCCCCATAAGCATTACAGGGATATGAATATATACAGCAACACCTCCCCCATAAGCATTTCTGTCTCTTCTATAGATGTTATATCCTTGTATTGCTACAGATGTATCATCATGTTAATGATATAAGTGAGTCTCAGAAATGGCTAAAATATGAATGTTATCTGCCGTTAGCAAGTTATTGATTTCATTAACCTTGTTCCTAAGGCTACATACACTGAGGATAGGGAACACTACATAGGGGATAGGGAACACTACATAGGGGATAGGGAACACTACATAGGGGATAGGGAACACTACATAGGGGATAGGGAACAATATATATAAGGGATAGGGAACACTACATAGGGGATAGGGAACAATATATATAAGGGATAGGGAACACTACATAGGGGATAGGGAACAATATATATAAGGGATAGGGAACACTACATAGGGGATAGGGAACAATATACACTGCTCAAAAAAATAAAGGGAACACTTAAACAACACAATGTAACTCCAAGTCAATCACACTTTCTTTGAAATCAAACTGTCCACTTAGGAAGCAACACTGATTGACAATAAATTTCACATGCTGTTGTGCAAATGGAATAGACAAAAGGTGGAAATTATAGGCAATTAGCAAGACACCCCCAATAAAGGAGTGGTTCTGCAGGTGGTGACCACAGACCACTTCTCAGTTCCTATGCTTCCTGGCTGATGTTTTGGTCACTTTTGAATGCTGGCGGTGCTCTCACTCTAGTGGTAGCATGAGACGGAGTCTACAACCCACACAAGTGGCTCAGGTAGTGCAGCTCATCCAGGATGGCACATCAATGCGAGCTGTGGCAAGAAGGTTTGCTGTGTCTGTCAGCGTAGTGTCCAGAGCATGGAGGCGCTACCAGGAGACAGGCCAGTACATCAGGAGACGTGGAGGAGGCCGTAGGAGGGCAAAAACCCAGCAGCAGGACCGCTACCTCCGCCTTTGTGCAAGGAGGAGCAGGGGGAGCACTGCCATGAGGGTGGTATGAGGGCCCGACATCCACAGGTGGGGGTTGTGCTTACAGCCCAACACCGTGCAGGACGTTTGGCATTTGCCAGAGAACACCAAGATTGGCAAATTCGCCACTGGTGCCCTGTGCTCTTCACAGATGAAAGCAGGTTCACACTGAGCACATGTGACAGACGTGACAGAGTCTGGAGACGCCATGGAGAACGTTCTGCTGCCTGCAACATCCTCCAGCATGACCGGTTTGGCGGTGGGTCAGTCATGGTGTGGGGTGGCATTTCTTTGGGGGGCCGCACAGCCCTCCATGTGCTCGCCAGAGGTAGCCTGACTGCCATTAGGTACCGAGATGAGATCCTCAGACCCCTTGTGAGACCATATGCTGGTGCGGTTGGCCCTGGATTCCTCCTAATGCAAGACAATGCTAGACCTCATGTGGCTGGAGTGTGTCAGCAGTTCCTGCAAGAGGAAGGCATTGATGCTATGGACTGGCCCGCCCGTTCCCCAGACCTGAATCCAATTGAGCACATCTGGGACATCATGTCTCGCTCCATCCACCAACGCCACGTTGCACCACAGACTGTCCAGGAGTTGGCGGATGCTTTAGTCCAGGTCTGGGAGGAGATCCCTCAGGAGACCATCCGCCACCTCATCAGGAGCATGCCCAGGCGTTGTAGGGAGGTCATACAGGCACGTGGCGGCCACACACACTACTGAGCCTCATTTTGACTTGTTTTAAGGACATTACATCAAAGTTGGATCAGCCTGTCGTGTGGTTTTCCACTTTAATTTTGAGTGTGACTCCAAATCCAGACCTCCATGGGTTGATCAATTTGATTTACATTGATAATTTTTGTGTGATTTTGTTGTCAGCACATTCAACTATGTAAAGAAAAAAGTATTTAATAAGAATATTTCATTCATTCAGATCTAGCATGTGTTATTTTAGTGTTTCCTTTATTTTTTTGAGCAGTGTATATTAATATGGGATATTTTCAGCCCTTTCCTGGGTAGTTTATCAGAGAGACCAAATATGGAGAAAAACATTACATGTAAAATAAAAATAAAGACATTGTTTAGCTAATCATCAGTCAATCAGGCGGGTGTCAGTTGGTGAATGTACACTACCGTTCAGAACTTAGAAATGTCCTTGTTTTTGAAAGAAAAGCTAATTTTCTGTTCATTCAACTTCAAATGGATCAGAAATACAGTGTAGACATTGTTAATGTTGTAAATTACTGTTGTAGCTGGAAACGGCTGATAAAAAAAAAAACATGAATATCTACATAGGCGTACAGAGGCCCATTATCAGAAACCATCACTCCTGTGTTCCAATGGCACGTTGTGTTAGCTATTCTTGGGCTTTTCCATGCGAGAAATTGCCAAGAAACTGAAGATTTATATTTACATTTAAGTCATTTAGCAGACGCTCTTATCCAGAGCGACTTACAAATTGGAAAGTTCATACATATTCATCCTGGTCCCCCCATGGGATTTGAACCCTGGTCCCCCCGTGGGAAATGAACCCACAACCCTGGCATTGCAAGCGCCATGCTCTACCAACTGAGCCACACGGGACCGTGGGGACCGATCTCATACATCGTGGTGTACTACTCCGTTCACAGAACAGGGAAAACTCTAACCAGAATAGAAAGAGGAGTGGGAGGCCCCGGTGCACAACTGAGCAAGAGGACAAGTACATTAGAGTGTCTAGTTTGAGAAACAGACGCCTCACAAGTCCTCAACTGGCAACTTCATTAAAATAGTACCCGCAAAACACCAGTCTCAATGTCAACAGTGAAGAGGCGACTCCGGGATGCTTGCCCTTCTAGGCAGAGTTGCAAAGAAAAAGATATATCTCAGACTGGCCAATAAAAAGAAAAGACACCGGACAGAGGAGTGGCATCTTCACTGTTGACATTGACTTAGTTTGTTGTCATCTTGCTACAAGTCTCTTTCATGACATCCACCTCTCCCTGGGAGAACTGCAGATTGTTCTTAAGGTCTTGGACTTCTCTGATCAGATCGTCCATTATTTTCTGTTAGTTGAGTCCACCAGTAATTGGACAAAGCTCTTGAGGCTATTTTCCTATCGCTGTAACAATTGCTTATAGATGTCTTGTTATTGATTCAAACGAAAACCCACCGGTGAGAGTGAAACACCTTTGTCTCCATTACTTCCAACCTTTAACTTTGGCCGACATGATGGTAGCAACGTAGTGCTGGTACTCCACGCAATTCCAGTCAGCACAGCTCGGACACAACAACAAACAGCAGGAATTTAAACATCCACAAGCCTGGGACTATCCGCGGTCCCAGCCACAAGGGCTAACCGCGTCGCGGGCTGTGTTCAAACTGTCAAGGAAACCTGGCTCGCTTGATAGTTAGCAGCTAGGCTAGCTTGATAGTTAGCAGCTAGGCTAGCTTGATAGTTAGCAGCTAGGCTAGCTTGATAGTTAGCAGCTAGGCTAGCTTGATAGTTAGCAGCTAGGCTAGCTTGATAGTTAGCAGCTAGGCTAGCTTGATAGTTAGCAGCTAGGCTAGCTGCTTTGCCAAGCAGCAGCTCTTCAGACTTTCAGGTTTGGCAGATAGTAGCGGTCCCAGCAACTGAGGGGTTGTCTTTCACACTTTGTGTTGCTCTCACCTGCACTGACTCCCTCACCGCCTCCCTCACCGTCTCCCTCACTGTCTACCTGGCTCTCTCACGGTCTCCCTCAGTGTCTCCCTCACTGTCTACCTGTCTCTCTCACCGTCTCCCTCACTGTCTACCTGTCTCTCTCACTGTCTCCCTCACGGTCTCCCTCACTGTCTCTCTCACGGTCTCCCTCACCGTCTCCCTCACTGTCTACCTGGCTCTCTCACTGTCTCTCTCACGGTCTCCCTCACCGTCTCCCTCACTGTCTACCTGGCTCTCTCACTGTCTCTCTCACTGTCTCCCTCACCGTCTCCCTCACTGTCTACCTGGGTCTCTCACTGTCTCTCTCACGGTCTCCCTCACCGTCTCCCTCACTGTCTACCTGTCTCTCTCACGGTCTCCCTCACTGTCTCCCTCACTGTCTACCTGTCTCCCTCACTGTCTCCCTCACTGAATCCCTCACTGCCTCCATCACCGTCTCCCTCACTGTCTACCTGTCTCTCTCACTGTCTACCTCTCTCTCTCACGGTCTCCCTCACGGTCTCCCTCAGTGACTCCCAATCTCATTCAAGTCACTTTGCATTGACATAGTCTGTAGAATATTTTGTGCAGGTACTAGGTAGCATCGCCGATCTCCACACATGCACGTTTGATATTACTATCCTTGTATGGACCCATAATTGATTTCCATTCAAAATCCTATTTTCCTTTACCCCTAACTCTAAACCTAATCCTAACCTTTAACCCTAACTCTAAACCTAACCCCTAACCCTAACTTTAAACCTAACCCCTAACGCTAATTGTAACATTTAACCCTGAACCTAACCCCTAAGCTTAAAATAGCCTTTGTCCTTGTGAGGACGTGAGAAATGTCACCATGAGGGAGAATTTTCAATGTTTTACTCTCTTTGTGGGGACTTTTGGGGATTTCAGGTACCCAGGAGGACAGTAATACACACACACACACACACACACACACACACACACACACACACACACACACACACACACACACACACACACACACACACACACACTGCCCCAATCTCATCTGTTAGGATTACTATATTCTGGCTGATGTCCACACCATGACCAACGTAATAGTCTGAAAAAATGTAGGTTTCAGTAGTCCATTGTCCCCTCCCCCCACACACACACACAAAAACTCTCTCTCACACACACACACCCTCTCACACACACGCACCGTCTCTCACACACACGCACCCTCTGTCACACACACGCACACTCTCTCTCACACACACATACTCTCTCTCACACACACACACACACCCTCTCACACACACACTCTCTCACACACAATCCCTCCATCCCAGCACCAGCAATCTGGATTAGGGAAAGAGATGAGAGATTAGGGCCAGCGGTGGGATTATATGCTCCTCTGATGCCTCGCCCCTAACCTAAATCACAGCCCTCTCCGCACTGGGCTAACACTGGTTGATTCAACTTTGTTGCCACGTAATTTCAATGGTTAAAACCAACGTGGAATAGACATTGAATTGACTTATTTGCCCGGCGAGTCTCTATCGCTGACATCTACCTTCTCCTTGTGTGAGTGTGTCTTTATTGTTTATGCTATTATAACCCAACGGTTATGACTCAGCCACACATTATTGGTCAGATTATCCAGGAGGTGTTAAAGCTGTGATCACAACAAACCACAGCTCGATGGAGTCTCCACACATAAAGAGCCTCAAAGACCTTGAAGCCTAACAACTTCCCTGGCAGGGATAGAAGGCGTTTTAGTTTTACTTGCGTTTAAGAGCAGTCGGAGGCCACGGAGGGAGAGTTGTATGGCATTGAAGCTCGTTTGGAGGTTAGTTAACACAGTGTCAAAAGAAGGGCCAGAAGTGTACAGAATGGTGTCGTCTGCGTAGAGGTGGATCAGAGAATCACCAGCAGCAAGAGCGACATCATTGATGTATACAGAGAAGAGAGTCGGTCCAAGAATTGAACCCTGTGGCACCCCCATAGAGACTGCCAGAGGTCCGGACAACAGGCCCTCTGATTTGACACACTGAACTCTATCAGAGAAGTAGTTGGTGAACCAGTGGAGGCAATCATTTGAGAAACCAAGGCTGTTGAGTCTGCCGATAAGAATGTGGTGTTTGACAGAGTCTAAAGCCTTGGCCAGGTCGATGAATACGGCTGCACAGTATTGTCTTTTATCGATGGCGGTTATGATATTGTTTAGGACCTTGAGCGTGGCTGAGGTGCACCCGTGACCAGCTCGGAAACCAGATGCCACCAGACGCCATCTGATGCTCTAATAGGCTACGACCAGGTCCTCCACAAGACCAGGAAGTAATATCAGACTTTTTTCTTTACCACTTGGTGGACATTGCTACAGTAAATGCTTTCATTCTCCACAAGCAAAAGGTCAAACGGCTGGAAATGGCTGAATTTGGGGCCCCAAAGCATCCTCACAACCATCACAACCCCCCCCCCCCCCCCCCCCCCCACTCAAGGTGGGCACCACTATCCAACACATGCCAAAAGACAAAAGGAAGAACTGCAAAAGCATTGCACAAAATACAAGGGGGGAAAAAATTGCAAAATGCCAGTTTGCTTTTTTTTTTTGCTTTTTGTTTCAAAGACTATCAGGACATCCACTAGCTATGGTGAAAGTGAAATCTAATCATCGACAAAGGAACCTGAACGCCATTTTGTAAATAGTTCATCTTATAGACATTTTTAGATATTTTATTTATTTATATCTGTTGCTTTTATATTGTTTTTTGTCAACAGTTAATTTGTATGTGAGACCAATACATTGGATATGGCTAGGCTATTCGTTCAGGCACTTTGGAGAGGTTGAAAAAACCCTTGGATATCCCCTGTATGTCGACCACAATGTTTGAAAGAGGTTGGTGTTGTAGAAATGTAGTTTTTATAGTGGACAATAACTTTTAGGCACATCCAGTGTGCTAAAACAGTTCAATTACCACATCCTGACACTTTGGAGATGTTGAAAGGACACTTGACTGTACCCTGGATACCCCACAACACCACCACAATGTTGGAGTGAGGTTAATATGGTAGAAATTTTGTTTTTATACTGAACAAATAGTATTTAGGGATTGGAAAAACATAATAGCACTGGAATGATCTAATTTACAGACATATGTGTTACGCCCGTTGCTAAATGAAGACCAAGGTGCAGCGTGGTAGGCGTCCATTTTCTTTCATTTTTAAATGTTCCTCCAAAAAACAATAAACAACTACAACGAACGTAAAGCTAGAAGTGCAACACAAAAGACAAGATCACACAACAGAAGGGAGGGAAAAAAGGGCTGCCTAAGTATGATCCCCAATCAGAGACAACGATAGACAGCTGCCTCTGATTGGGAACCATACTCGGCCAACATAGAAATAGAACACATAGATTTCCCACCCTAGTCACACCCCGACCTAACCAAATAGAGAATTTAAAGGATCTCTAAGGTCAGGGCGTGACAATATGCCACTTTGGAGAGGTTTAGGGAGACTTGGAAACGTCCCGTGACCACACCTGACACCTCCCATTTTTTTCTGATATTGTTCACATGTTGTGGAAGCCATTTGATGTGTTTCCAGTTCTGGGCATCAATAATTTACGTATAGCTTGTCAATAAAAGATGACTTTCAAAATAAAACTATTAAAAAAAACGTGTTATTTTGTGTGTGCTTGATCTTGTGTATTCTGAACTATGTAACTCCTATCTGTCTACTCCATTTCCTCATAATCTCCCAGATGTCTTCTTTCCAAATATAACACGTTTTTGCATGTCAGAATCATGTAATTACATATGGAAAGCAGTTACCTTTGGGCATGTCTATTTAGGCGGAAATTTACATTTAAGAGAATTTATCCAATGAGAACTGTGTCCCTGACTGACTGGGAGGAAGTTATCCAATGAGAACTGTGTCCCTGACTGACTGAGAGGAAGTTATTCAATGAGAACTGTGTCCATGACTGACTGACAGGAAGTTATCCAATGAGAACTGTGTCCATGACTGACTGACAGGAAGTTATCCAATGAGAACTGTGTCCCTGACTGACTGAGAGGAAGTTATCCAATGAGAACTGTGTCCATGACTGACTGACAGGAAGTTATCCAATGAGAACTGTGTCCCTGACTGACTGAGAGGAAGTTATCCAATGAGAACTGTCCCTGACTGACTGAGAGGAAGTTAGCCAATGAGAACTGTGTCCATGACTGACTGACAGGAAGTTATTCAATGAGAACTGTGTCCCTGACTGACTGAGAGGAAGTTATCCAATGAGAACTGTGTCCATGACTGACTGACAGGAAGTTATCCCTAGATACTAGAAGGAAGTTTTTCTGGCCTAGATAATTATCTAATATCAATTTAGACTTTTATCATCCTCATGGTTTAGGTTAGGATTGGACTAAGGGAAACTGATCAGTGGTGTCAGAGGAGATGGGGTTAGGATCGAGACTTTCTAACCTATAAGACCAGGGGCTTACTGACGTGATCCCAAGATGGAGACGGGATAGGATCTAGACTTTCTAAACTATAAGACCAGGGGCTTACTGACGTGATCCCAAGATGGAGACTGGGGATAGGATCTAGACTTTCTAAACTATAATACCAGGGGCTTACTGACGTGATCCCAAGATGGAGGCTGGGGATAGGATCTAGACTTTCTAAACTATAAGACCAGGGGCTTACTGACGAGATCCCAAGATGGAGACTGGGGATAGGATCTAGACTTTCTAAACTATAAGACCAGGGGCTTACTGACGTGATCCCAAGATGGAGACTGGGGATAGGATCTAGACTTTCTAAACTATAAGACCAGGGGCTTACTGACGTGATCCCAAGATGGAGACTGGGGATAGGATCTAGACTTTCTAAACTATAATACCAGGGGCTTACTGACGTGATCCCAAGATGGAGGCTGGGGTTAGGATCTAGACTTTCTAAACTATAAGACCAGGGGCTTACTGACGAGATCCCAAGATGGAGGCTGGGGTTAGGATCTAGACTTTCTAACCTATAAGACCAGATTGGTTGGGTTTGGGGACTTCAACCTCCTGGATAGAGAGATTGGTTGGGTTTGGGGACTTCAACCTCCTGGATAGAGAGATTGGTTGGGTTTGGGGACTTCATCCTCCTGGATAGAGAGATTGGTTGGGTTTGGGGACTTCAACCTCCTGGATAGAGAGATTGGTTGGGTTTGGGGACTTCAACCTCCTGGATAGAGAGATTGGTTGGGTTTGGGGACTTCAACCTCCTGGATAGAGAGATTGGTTGGGTTTGGGGACTTCAACCTCCTGGATAGAGAGATTGGTTGGGTTTGGGGACTTCAACCTCCTGGATAGAGAGATTGGTTGGGTTTGGGGACTTCAACCTCCTGGATAGAAAGATTGGTTGGGTTTGGGGACTTCAACCTCCTGGATAGAGAGATTGGTTGGGTTTGGGGACTTCAACCTCCTGGATAGAGAGATTGGTTGTGTTTGGGGACTTAACCTCCTGGATAGAGAGATTGGTTAGGTTTGGCTCATTATCACTGTCTCAGTGTGCACAACGTATGCTACAGAAATGAAATGACTCACTTTGCTGTGTGTCAGTTTTATAAAGTGCATTTCTATCAGAAACACTGTCAGAACTTTCCCTTTACTCACTGTCTGTTTTAAAGGAGTTGATTGACACTGAAATGCTTGTTCTTTATTGGTGGATTGACGATGTAATGTTTGTCTCTGATAGGTGGATGCCGTCATGCCATTTGGGTGCCTTGCCCTGCGAGATGGGCGGAGCTTAGACGACATCTCTGATGTCACCGACAAGTACGAGATTGGACAGGTCCTCAAAGCGTAAGCACCATGTTATACTATAGACACTGTACATATTAGTAGAGGCTTGGCCACGCCAGCCACCCTCCAAATAGGCTAAGGGCATCTCAAATGATTCCCTATTCCCTGCATAGTACACTACATTTAACCAGATCTCTATGGGTCCTGTATAGTGCACTACATTTAACCAGATCTCTATGGGTCCTGTATAGTAGTGCACTACATTTAACCAGATCTCTATGGGTCCTGTATAGTGCACTACATTTAACCAGATCCCTATGGGTCCTGTATAGTGCACTACATTTAACCAGATCTCTATGGGTCCTGTATAGTGCACTACATTTAACCAGATCTCTATGAGTCCTGTATAGTGCACTACATTTAACCAGATCTCTATGGGTCCTGTATAGTGCACTACATTTAACCAGATCTCTATGGGTCCTGTATAGTAGTGCACTACATTTAACCAGATCTCTATGGGTCCTGTATAGTAGTGCACTACATTTAACCAGATCTCTATGGGTCCTGTATAGTAGTGCACTACATTTAACCAGATCTCTATGGGTCCTGTATAGTGCACTACATTTAACCAGATCTCTATGGGTCCTGTATAGTGCACTACATTTAACCAGATCTCTATGGGTCCTGTATAGTAGTGCACTACATTTAACCAGATCTCTATGGGTCCTGTATAGTGCACTACATTTAACCAGATCTCTATGGGTCCTGTATAGTAGTGCACTACATTTAACCAGATCTCTATGGGTCCTGTATAGTGCACTACATTTAACCAGATCTCTATGGGTCCTGTATAGTAGTGCACTACATTTAACCAGATCTCTATGGGTCCTGTATAGTGCACTACATTTAACCAGATCCCTATGGGTCCTGTATAGTGCACTACATTTAACCAGATCTCTATGGGTCCTGTATAGTGCACTACATTTAACCAGATCTCTATAGGTCCTGTATAGTGCACTACATTTAACCAGATCCCTATAGGTCCTGTATAGTGCACTACATTTAACCAGATCCCTATGGGTCCTGTATAGTAGTGCACTACATTTAACCAGATCTCTATGGGTCCTGTATAGTGTGCACTACATTTAACCAGATCTCTATGGGTCCTGTATAGTAGTGCACTACATTTAACCAGATCTCTATGGGTCCTGTATAGTGCACTACATTTAACCAGATCTCTATGGGTCCTGTATAGTAGTGCACTACATTTAACCAGATCTCTATGGGTCCTGTATAGTGTGCACTACATTTAACCAGATCTCTATAGGTCCTGTATAGTGCACTACATTTAACCAGATCCCTATGGGTCCTGTATAGTGCACTACATTTAACCAGATCTCTATGGGTCCTGTATAGTGTGCACTACATTTAACCAGATCCCTATGGGTCCTGTATAGTAGTGCACTACATTTAACCAGATCTCTATGGGTCCTGTATAGTAGTGCACTACATTTAACCAGATCTCTATGGGTCCTGTATAGTGTGCACTACATTTAACCAGATCTCTATGGGTCCTGTATAGTAGTGCACTACATTTAACCAGATCTCTATGGGTCCTGTATAGTGTGCACTACATTTAACCAGATCTCTATGGGTCCTGTATAGTGTGCACTACATTTAACCAGATCCCTATGGGTCCTGTATAGTGCATTACATTTGGGACGTACTCTAAATGTAACGTAATTCACCTCTATATAGTATGCAGCTGTTCCTCAAACAGTGTTTAATTTCCCATTTCCCAGTTCCTCCTCTACCCTGCAGCTCCGGGCTCCTCCTCTGTCAATTAACCCAACGAGGTAGGACATGTTGTCATGGAGCTGTGAGAGCCTGATGCCTGACCGAGACAGGAAGCTCAGTGTGCTGCTGCCGTATACAACAACATCTGGACTTGGAGCGCTATGCCCCTGTTTTATATAACACACACACGCACGCACGCACGCACGCACGCACACACACACGCATACACACACACACACGTACACACGCACGCACGCACGCACGCACACACACACACACGTACACACACACGCACGCACGCACACACACACACGTACAAAAGAAAGGTTTCCACTTACATAGTGATTATTTCACTAACACCTATTGAAACATTTCTGAATAGTGGCGCTAAAAGCAAACAGGGAGATTTCTGAATACTGGAGCAATTAGAAAACATGGAGAAGATTTATATATGTTTTACACAGTCATGATGTGTCAGGCTGAGGTAAAGGGGAAACCACATGGTCATATTCAGGCTGAGGTAAAGGGGAAACCACATGGTCATATTCAGGCTGAGGTAAAGGGGAAACCACATGGTCATATTCAGGCTGAGGTAAAGGGGAAACCACATGGTCATATTCAGGCTGAGGTAAAGGGGAAACCACATGGTCATGATGTCAGGCTGAGGTAAAGGGGAAACCACATGGTCATGATGTCAGGCTGAGGTAAAGGGGAAACCACATGGTCATATTCAGGCTGAGGTAAAGGGGAAACCACATGGTCATATTCAGGCTGAGGTAAAGGGGAAACCACATGGTCATGATGTCAGGCTGAGGTAAAGGGGAAACCACATGGTCATATTCAGGCTGAGGTAAAGGGGAAACCACATGGTCATATTCAGGCTGAGGTAAAGGGGAAACCACATGGTCATATTCAGGCTGAGGTAAAGGGGAAACCACATGGTCATGATGTCAGGCTGAGGTAAAGGGGAAACCACATGGTCATATTCAGGCTGAGGTAAAGGGGAAACCACATGGTCATGATGTCAGGCTGAGGTAAAGGGGAAACCACATGGTCATATTCAGGCTGAGGTAAAGGGGAAACCACATGGTCATATTCAGGCTGAGGTAAAGGGGAAACCACATGGTCATGATGTCAGGCTGAGGTAAAGGGGAAACCACATGGTCATATTCAGGCTGAGGTAAAGGGGAAACCACATGGTCATATTCAGGCTGAGGTAAAGGGGAAACCACATGGTCATATTCAGGCTGAGGTAAAGGGGAAACCACATGGTCATGATGTCAGGCTGAGGTAAAGGGGGAACCACATGGTCATATTCAGGCTGAGGTAAAGGGGAAACCACATGGTCATGATGTCAGGCTGAGGTAAAGGGGAAACCACATGGTCATATTCAGGCTGAGGTAAAGGGGAAACCACATGGTCATGATGTCAGGCTGAGGTAAAGGGGAAACCACATGGTCATGATGTCAGGCTGAGGTAAAGGGGAAACCACATGGTCATATTCAGGCTGAGGTAAAGGAGAAACCACATGGTCATATTCAGGCTGAGGTAAAGGGGAAACCACATGGTCATATTCAGGCTGAGGTAAAGGAGAAACCACATGGTCATATTCAGGCTGAGGTAAAGGAGAAACCACATGGTCATGATGTCAGGCTGAGGTAAAGGGGAAACCACATGGTCATGATGTCAGGCTGAGGTAAAGGGGAAACCACATGGTCATGATGTCAGGCTGAGGTAAAGAGGAAACCACATGGTCAGGATGTCAGGCTGAGGTAAAGGGGAAACCACATGGTCATATTCAGGCTGAGGTAAAGGGGAAACCACATGGTCATGATGTCAGGCTGAGGTAAAGGGGAAACCACATGGTCTTGATGTCAGGCTGAGGTAAAGGGGAAACCACATGGTCATGATGTCAGGCTGAGGTAAAGGAGAAACCACATGGTCATATTCAGGCTGATGTAAAGAGGAAACCACATGGTCATGATGTCAGGCTGAGGTAAAGGGGAAACCACATGGTCATATTCAGGCTGAGGTAAAGGGGAAACCACATGGTCATATTCAGGCTGAGGTAAAGGGGAAACCACATGGTCATATTCAGGCTGAGGTAAAGGGGGAACCACATGGTCATATTCAGGCTGAGGTAAAGGGGAAACCACATGGTCATGATGTCAGGCTGAGGTAAAGGGGAAACCACATGGTCATATTCAGGCTGAGGTAAAGGGGAAACCACATGGTCATATTCAGGCTGAGGTAAAGGGGAAACCACATGGTCATGATGTCAGGCTGAGGTAAAGGGGAAACCACATGGTCATATTCAGGCTGAGGTAAAGGGGAAACCACATGGTCATATTCAGGCTGAGGTAAAGGGGAAACCACATGGTCATATTCAGGCTGAGGTAAAGGGGAAACCACATGGTCATATTCAGGCTGAGGTAAAGGGGAAACCACATGGTCATATTCAGGCTGAGGTAAAGGGGAAACCACATGGTCATATTCAGGCTGAGGTAAAGGGGAAACCACATGGTCATGATGTCAGGCTGAGGTAAAGGGGAAACCACATGGTCATGATGTCAGGCTGAGGTAAAGGGGAAACCACATGGTCATGATGTCAGGCTGAGGTAAAGGGGAAACCACATGGTCATATTCAGGCTGAGGTAAAGGGGAAACCACATGGTCATGATGTCAGGCTGAGGTAAAGGGGAAACCACATGGTCATATTCAGGCTGAGGTAAAGGGGAAACCACATGGTCATGATGTCAGGCTGAGGTAAAGGGGAAACCACATGGTCATATTCAGGCTGAGGTAAAGAGGAAACCACACGGTCATGATGTCAGGCTGAGGTAAAGAGGAAACCACATGGTCATGATGTCAGGCTGAGGTAAAGGGGAAACCACATGGTCATATTCAGGCTGAGGTAAAGGGGAAACCACATGGTCATATTCAGGCTGAGGTAAAGGGGAAACCACATGGTCATGATGTCAGGCTGAGGTAAAGGGGAAACCACATGGTCATATTCAGGCTGAGGTAAAGGGGAAACCACATGGTCATATTCAGGCTGAGGTAAAGGGGAAACCACATGGTCATGATGTCAGGCTGAGGTAAAGGGGAAACCACATGGTCATGTTCAGGCTGAGGTAAAGGGGAAACCACATGGTCATGATGTCAGGCTGAGGTAAAGGGGAAACCACATGGTCATATTCAGGCTGAGGTAAAGGAGAAACCACATTGTCATATTCAGGCTGAGGTAAAGGGGAAACCACATGGTCATATTCAGGCTGAGGTAAAGGGGAAACCACATGGTCATGATGTCAGGCTGAGGTAAAGGGGGAACCACATGGTCATATTCAGGCTGAGGTAAAGGGGAAACCACATGGTCATGATGTCAGGCTGAGGTAAAGGGGAAACCACATGGTCATATTCAGGCTGAGGTAAAGGGGAAACCACATGGTCATGATGTCAGGCTGAGGTAAAGGGGAAACCACATGGTCATGATGTCAGGCTGAGGTAAAGGGGAAACCACATGGTCATATTCAGGCTGAGGTAAAGGGGAAACCACATGGTCATGATGTCAGGCTGAGGTAAAGGGGAAACCACATGGTCATATTCAGGCTGAGGTAAAGAGGAAACCACATGGTCTTGATGTCAGGCTGAGGTAAAGGGGAAACCACATGGTCATGATGTCAGGCTGAGGTAAAGGAGAAACCACATGGTCATATTCAGGCTGATGTAAAGAGGAAACCACATGGTCATGATGTCAGGCTGAGGTAAAGGGGAAACCACATGGTCATATTCAGGCTGAGGTAAAGGGGAAACCACATGGTCATATTCAGGCTGAGGTAAAGGGGAAACCACATGGTCATATTCAGGCTGAGGTAAAGGAGAAACCACATGGTCATGATGTCAGGCTGAGGTAAAGGGGAAACCACATGGTCATGATGTCAGGCTGAGGTAAAGGGGAAACCACATGGTCATGATGTCAGGCTGAGGTAAAGAGGAAACCACATGGTCATGATGTCAGGCTGAGGTAAAGGGGAAACCACATGGTCATATTCAGGCTGAGGTAAAGGGGAAACCACATGGTCATGATGTCAGGCTGAGGTAAAGGGGAAACCACATGGTCTTGATGTCAGGCTGAGGTAAAGGGGAAACCACATGGTCATGATGTCAGGCTGAGGTAAAGGAGAAACCACATGGTCATATTCAGGCTGATGTAAAGAGGAAACCACATGGTCATGATGTCAGGCTGAGGTAAAGGGGAAACCACATGGTCATATTCAGGCTGAGGTAAAGGGGAAACCACATGGTCATATTCAGGCTGAGGTAAAGGGGAAACCACATGGTCATATTCAGGCTGAGGTAAAGGGGGAACCACATGGTCATATTCAGGCTGAGGTAAAGGGGAAACCACATGGTCATGATGTCAGGCTGAGGTAAAGGGGAAACCACATGGTCATATTCAGGCTGAGGTAAAGGGGAAACCACATGGTCATATTCAGGCTGAGGTAAAGGGGAAACCACATGGTCATGATGTCAGGCTGAGGTAAAGGGGAAACCACATGGTCATATTCAGGCTGAGGTAAAGGGGAAACCACATGGTCATATTCAGGCTGAGGTAAAGGGGAAACCACATGGTCATATTCAGGCTGAGGTAAAGGGGAAACCACATGGTCATATTCAGGCTGAGGTAAAGGGGAAACCACATGGTCATATTCAGGCTGAGGTAAAGGGGAAACCACATGGTCATATTCAGGCTGAGGTAAAGGGGAAACCACATGGTCATGATGTCAGGCTGAGATAAAGGGGAAACCACATGGTCATGATGTCAGGCTGAGGTAAAGGGGAAACCACATGGTCATGATGTCAGGCTGAGGTAAAGGGGAAACCACATGGTCATATTCAGGCTGAGGTAAAGGGGAAACCACATGGTCATGATGTCAGGCTGAGGTAAAGGGGAAACCACATGGTCATATTCAGGCTGAGGTAAAGGGGAAACCACATGGTCATGATGTCAGGCTGAGGTAAAGGGGAAACCACATGGTCATATTCAGGCTGAGGTAAAGAGGAAACCACACGGTCATGATGTCAGGCTGAGGTAAAGAGGAAACCACATGGTCATGATGTCAGGCTGAGGTAAAGGGGAAACCACATGGTCATATTCAGGCTGAGGTAAAGGGGAAACCACATGGTCATATTCAGGCTGAGGTAAAGGGGAAACCACATGGTCATGATGTCAGGCTGAGGTAAAGGGGAAACCACATGGTCATATTCAGGCTGAGGTAAAGGGGAAACCACATGGTCATATTCAGGCTGAGGTAAAGGGGAAACCACATGGTCATGATGTCAGGCTGAGGTAAAGGGGAAACCACATGGTCATGTTCAGGCTGAGGTAAAGGGGAAACCACATGGTCATGATGTCAGGCTGAGGTAAAGGGGAAACCACATGGTCATATTCAGGCTGAGGTAAAGGAGAAACCACATTGTCATATTCAGGCTGAGGTAAAGGGGAAACCACATGGTCATATTCAGGCTGAGGTAAAGGGGAAACCACATGGTCATGATGTCAGGCTGAGGTAAAGGGGGAACCACATGGTCATATTCAGGCTGAGGTAAAGGGGAAACCACATGGTCATGATGTCAGGCTGAGGTAAAGGGGAAACCACATGGTCATATTCAGGCTGAGGTAAAGGGGAAACCACATGGTCATGATGTCAGGCTGAGGTAAAGGGGAAACCACATGGTCATGATGTCAGGCTGAGGTAAAGGGGAAACCACATGGTCATATTCAGGCTGAGGTAAAGGAGAAACCACATGGTCATATTCAGGCTGAGGTAAAGGGGAAACCACATTTTCATATTCAGGCTGAGGTAAAGGAGAAACCACATGGTCATATTCAGGCTGAGGTAAAGGAGAAACCACATGGTCATGATGTCAGGCTGAGGTAAAGGGGAAACCACATGGTCATGATGTCAGGCTGAGGTAAAGGGGAAACCACATGGTCATGATGTCAGGCTGAGGTAAAGAGGAAACCACATGGTCATGATGTCAGGCTGAGGTAAAGGGGAAACCACATGGTCATATTCAGGCTGAGGTAAAGGGGAAACCACATGGTCATGATGTCAGGCTGAGGTAAAGGGGAAACCACATGGTCTTGATGTCAGGCTGAGGTAAAGGGGAAACCACATGGTCATGATGTCAGGCTGAGGTAAAGGAGAAACCACATGGTCATATTCAGGCTGATGTAAAGAGGAAACCACATGGTCATGATGTCAGGCTGAGGTAAAGGGGAAACCACATGGTCATATTCAGGCTGAGGTAAAGGGGAAACCACATGGTCATATTCAGGCTGAGGTAAAGGGGAAACCACATGGTCATATTCAGGCTGAGGTAAAGGGGGAACCACATGGTCATATTCAGGCTGAGGTAAAGGGGAAACCACATGGTCATGATGTCAGGCTGAGGTAAAGGGGAAACCACATGGTCATATTCAGGCTGAGGTAAAGGGGAAACCACATGGTCATATTCAGGCTGAGGTAAAGGGGAAACCACATGGTCATATTCAGGCTGAGGTAAAGGGGAAACCACATGGTCATATTCAGGCTGAGGTAAAGGGGAAACCACATGGTCATATTCAGGCTGAGGTAAAGGGGAAACCACATGGTCATATTCAGGCTGAGGTAAAGGGGAAACCACATGGTCATATTCAGGCTGAGGTAAAGGGGAAACCACATGGTCATATTCAGGCTGAGGTAAAGGGGAAACCACATGGTCATGATGTCAGGCTGAGGTAAAGGGGAAACCACATGGTCATGATGTCAGGCTGAGGTAAAGGGGAAACCACATGGTCATGATGTCAGGCTGAGGTAAAGGGGAAACCACATGGTCATATTCAGGCTGAGGTAAAGGGGAAACCACATGGTCATGATGTCAGGCTGAGGTAAAGGGGAAACCACATGGTCATATTCAGGCTGAGGTAAAGGGGAAACCACATGGTCATGATGTCAGGCTGAGGTAAAGGGGAAACCACATGGTCATATTCAGGCTGAGGTAAAGAGGAAACCACACGGTCATGATGTCAGGCTGAGGTAAAGAGGAAACCACATGGTCATGATGTCAGGCTGAGGTAAAGGGGAAACCACATGGTCATATTCAGGCTGAGGTAAAGGGGAAACCACATGGTCATATTCAGGCTGAGGTAAAGGGGAAACCACATGGTCATGATGTCAGGCTGAGGTAAAGGGGAAACCACATGGTCATATTCAGGCTGAGGTAAAGGGGAAACCACATGGTCATATTCAGGCTGAGGTAAAGGGGAAACCACATGGTCATGATGTCAGGCTGAGGTAAAGGGGAAACCACATGGTCATGTTCAGGCTGAGGTAAAGGGGAAACCACATGGTCATATTCAGGCTGAGGTAAAGGGGAAACCACATGGTCATGATGTCAGGCTGAGGTAAAGGGGAAACCACATGGTCATGATGTCAGGCTGAGGTAAAGGGGAAACCACATGGTCATGATGTCAGGCTGAGGTAAAGGGGAAACCACATGGTCATATTCAGGCTGAGGTAAAGGGGAAACCACATGGTCATATTCAGGCTGAGGTAAAGGGGAAACCACATGGTCATATTCAGGCTGAGGTATAGGGGAAACCACATGGTCATATTCAGGCTGAGGTAAAGGGGAAACCACATGGTCATATTCAGGCTGAGGTAAAGGGGAAACCACATGGTCATATTCAGGCTGAGGTAAAGAAGAAACCACATGGTCATGTTCAGGCTGAGGTAAAGGGGAAACCACATGGTCATATTCAGGCTGAGGTAAAGGGGAAACCACATGGTCATATTCAGGCTGAGGTAAAGGGGAAACCGTACGGTCATATTCAGGCTGAGGTAAAGGGGAAACCACATGGTCATGATGTCAGGCTGAGGTAAAGGGGAAACCACATGGTCATATTCAGGCTGAGGTAAAGGGGAAACCACATGGTCATATTCAGGCTGAGGTAAAGGGGAAACCACATGGTCATGATGTCAGGCTGAGGTAAAGGGGAAACCACATGGTCATGTTCAGGCTGAGGTAAAGGGGAAACCACATGGTCATATTCAGGCTGAGGTAAAGGGGAAACCACATGGTCATGATGTCAGGCTGAGGTAAAGGGGAAACCACATGGTCATGATGTCAGGCTGAGGTAAAGGGGAAACCACATGGTCATGATGTCAGGCTGAGGTAAAGGGGAAACCACATGGTCATATTCAGGCTGAGGTAAAGGGGAAACCACATGGTCATATTCAGGCTGAGGTAAAGGGGAAACCACATGGTCATATTCAGGCTGAGGTATAGGGGAAACCACATGGTCATATTCAGGCTGAGGTAAAGGGGAAACCACATGGTCATATTCAGGCTGAGGTAAAGGGGAAACCACATGGTCATATTCAGGCTGAGGTAAAGAAGAAACCACATGGTCATGTTCAGGCTGAGGTAAAGGGGAAACCACATGGTCATATTCAGGCTGAGGTAAAGGGGAAACCACATGGTCATATTCAGGCTGAGGTAAAGGGGAAACCGTACGGTCATATTCAGGCTGAGGTAAAGGGGAAACCACATGGTCATGATGTCAGGCTGAGGTAAAGGGGAAACCACATGGTCATATTCAGGCTGAGGTAAAGGGGAAACCACATGGTCATATTCAGGCTGAGGTAAAGGGGAAACCACATGGTCATGATGTCAGGCTGAGGTAAAGGGGAAACCACATGGTCATATTCAGGCTGAGGTAAAGGGGAAACCACATGGTCATGATGTCAGGCTGAGGTAAAGGGGAAACCACATGGTCATGATGTCAGGCTGAGGTAAAGGGGAAACCACATGGTCATATTCAGGCTGAGGTAAAGGGGAAACCACATGGTCATGATGTCAGGCTGAGGTAAAGGGGAAACCACATGGTCATATTCAGGCTGAGGTAAAGGGGAAACCACATGGTCATGATGTCAGGCTGAGGTAAAGGGGAAACCACATGGTCATATTCAGGCTGAGGTAAAGGGGAAACCACATGGTCATGATGTCAGGCTGAGGTAAAGGGGAAACCACATGGTCATGATGTCAGGCTGAGGTAAAGGGGAAACCACATGGTCATATTCAGGCTGAGGTAAAGGGGAAACCACATGGTCATGATGTCAGGCTGAGGTAAAGGGGAAACCACATGGTCATGATGTCAGGCTGAGGTAAAGGGGAAACCACATGGTCATATTCAGGCTGAGGTAAAGGGGGAACCACATGGTCATATTCAGGCTGAGGTAAAGGGGAAACCACATGGTCATGATGTCAGGCTGAGGTAAAGGGGAAACCACATGGTCATATTCAGGCTGAGGTAAAGGGGAAACCACATGGTCATATTCAGGCTGAGGTAAAGGGGAAACCACATGGTCATGATGTCAGGCTGAGGTAAAGGGGAAACCACATGGTCATATTCAGGCTGAGGTAAAGGGGAAACCACATGGTCATATTCAGGCTGAGGTAAAGGGGAAACCACATGGTCATATTCAGGCTGAGGTAAAGGGGAAACCACATGGTCATATTCAGGCTGAGGTAAAGGGGAAACCACATGGTCATATTCAGGCTGAGGTAAAGGGGAAACCACATGGTCATATTCAGGCTGAGGTAAAGGGGAAACCACATGGTCATGATGTCAGGCTGAGGTAAAGGGGAAACCACATGGTCATGATGTCAGGCTGAGGTAAAGGGGAAACCACATGGTCATGATGTCAGGCTGAGGTAAAGGGGAAACCACATGGTCATATTCAGGCTGAGGTAAAGGGGAAACCACATGGTCATATTCAGGCTGAGGTAAAGGGGAAACCACATAGTCATGATGTCAGGCTGAGGTAAAGGGGAAACCACATGGTCATGATGTCAGGCTGAGGTAAAGGGGAAACCACATGGTCATATTCAGAGTGAGGTAAAGGGGAAACCACATGGTCATATTCAGGCTGAGGTAAAGGGGAAACCACATGGTCATATTCAGGCTGAGGTAAAGGGGAAACCACATGGTCATATTCAGGCTGAGGTAAAGGGGAAACCACATGGTCATATTCAGGCTGAGGTAAAGGGGAAACCACATGGTCATGATGTCAGGCTGAGGTAAAGGGGAAACCACATGGTCATGATGTCAGGCTGAGGTAAAGGGGAAACCACATGGTCATGATGTCAGGCTGAGGTAAAGGGGAAACCACATGGTCATATTCAGGCTGAGGTAAAGGGGAAACCACATGGTCATGATGTCAGGCTGAGGTAAAGGGGAAACCACATGGTCATATTCAGGCTGAGGTAAAGGGGAAACCACATGGTCATGATGTCAGGCTGAGGTAAAGGGGAAACCACATGGTCATATTCAGGCTGAGGTAAAGAGGAAACCACACGGTCATGATGTCAGGCTGAGGTAAAGAGGAAACCACATGGTCATGATGTCAGGCTGAGGTAAAGGGGAAACCACATGGTCATATTCAGGCTGAGGTAAAGGGGAAACCACATGGTCATATTCAGGCTGAGGTAAAGGGGAAACCACATGGTCATGATGTCAGGCTGAGGTAAAGGGGAAACCACATGGTCATATTCAGGCTGAGGTAAAGGGGAAACCACATGGTCATATTCAGGCTGAGGTAAAGGGGAAACCACATGGTCATGATGTCAGGCTGAGGTAAAGGGGAAACCACATGGTCATGTTCAGGCTGAGGTAAAGGGGAAACCACATGGTCATATTCAGGCTGAGGTAAAGGGGAAACCACATGGTCATGATGTCAGGCTGAGGTAAAGGGGAAACCACATGGTCATGATGTCAGGCTGAGGTAAAGGGGAAACCACATGGTCATGATGTCAGGCTGAGGTAAAGGGGAAACCACATGGTCATATTCAGGCTGAGGTAAAGGGGAAACCACATGGTCATATTCAGGCTGAGGTAAAGGGGAAACCACATGGTCATATTCAGGCTGAGGTATAGGGGAAACCACATGGTCATATTCAGGCTGAGGTAAAGGGGAAACCACATGGTCATATTCAGGCTGAGGTAAAGGGGAAACCACATGGTCATATTCAGGCTGAGGTAAAGAAGAAACCACATGGTCATGTTCAGGCTGAGGTAAAGGGGAAACCACATGGTCATATTCAGGCTGAGGTAAAGGGGAAACCACATGGTCATATTCAGGCTGAGGTAAAGGGGAAACCGTACGGTCATATTCAGGCTGAGGTAAAGGGGAAACCACATGGTCATGATGTCAGGCTGAGGTAAAGGGGAAACCACATGGTCATATTCAGGCTGAGGTAAAGGGGAAACCACATGGTCATATTCAGGCTGAGGTAAAGGGGAAACCACATGGTCATGATGTCAGGCTGAGGTAAAGGGGAAACCACATGGTCATGTTCAGGCTGAGGTAAAGGGGAAACCACATGGTCATATTCAGGCTGAGGTAAAGGGGAAACCACATGGTCATGATGTCAGGCTGAGGTAAAGGGGAAACCACATGGTCATGATGTCAGGCTGAGGTAAAGGGGAAACCACATGGTCATGATGTCAGGCTGAGGTAAAGGGGAAACCACATGGTCATATTCAGGCTGAGGTAAAGGGGAAACCACATGGTCATATTCAGGCTGAGGTAAAGGGGAAACCACATGGTCATATTCAGGCTGAGGTATAGGGGAAACCACATGGTCATATTCAGGCTGAGGTAAAGGGGAAACCACATGGTCATATTCAGGCTGAGGTAAAGGGGAAACCACATGGTCATATTCAGGCTGAGGTAAAGAAGAAACCACATGGTCATGTTCAGGCTGAGGTAAAGGGGAAACCACATGGTCATATTCAGGCTGAGGTAAAGGGGAAACCACATGGTCATATTCAGGCTGAGGTAAAGGGGAAACCGTACGGTCATATTCAGGCTGAGGTAAAGGGGAAACCACATGGTCATGATGTCAGGCTGAGGTAAAGGGGAAACCACATGGTCATATTCAGGCTGAGGTAAAGGGGAAACCACATGGTCATATTCAGGCTGAGGTAAAGGGGAAACCACATGGTCATGATGTCAGGCTGAGGTAAAGGGGAAACCACATGGTCATATTCAGGCTGAGGTAAAGGGGAAACCACATGGTCATGATGTCAGGCTGAGGTAAAGGGGAAACCACATGGTCATGATGTCAGGCTGAGGTAAAGGGGAAACCACATGGTCATATTCAGGCTGAGGTAAAGGGGAAACCACATGGTCATGATGTCAGGCTGAGGTAAAGGGGAAACCACATGGTCATATTCAGGCTGAGGTAAAGGGGAAACCACATGGTCATGATGTCAGGCTGAGGTAAAGGGGAAACCACATGGTCATATTCAGGCTGAGGTAAAGGGGAAACCACATGGTCATGATGTCAGGCTGAGGTAAAGGGGAAACCACATGGTCATGATGTCAGGCTGAGGTAAAGGGGAAACCACATGGTCATATTCAGGCTGAGGTAAAGGGGAAACCACATGGTCATGATGTCAGGCTGAGGTAAAGGGGAAACCACATGGTCATGATGTCAGGCTGAGGTAAAGGGGAAACCACATGGTCATATTCAGGCTGAGGTAAAGGGGGAACCACATGGTCATATTCAGGCTGAGGTAAAGGGGAAACCACATGGTCATGATGTCAGGCTGAGGTAAAGGGGAAACCACATGGTCATATTCAGGCTGAGGTAAAGGGGAAACCACATGGTCATATTCAGGCTGAGGTAAAGGGGAAACCACATGGTCATGATGTCAGGCTGAGGTAAAGGGGAAACCACATGGTCATATTCAGGCTGAGGTAAAGGGGAAACCACATGGTCATATTCAGGCTGAGGTAAAGGGGAAACCACATGGTCATATTCAGGCTGAGGTAAAGGGGAAACCACATGGTCATATTCAGGCTGAGGTAAAGGGGAAACCACATGGTCATATTCAGGCTGAGGTAAAGGGGAAACCACATGGTCATATTCAGGCTGAGGTAAAGGGGAAACCACATGGTCATGATGTCAGGCTGAGGTAAAGGGGAAACCACATGGTCATGATGTCAGGCTGAGGTAAAGGGGAAACCACATGGTCATGATGTCAGGCTGAGGTAAAGGGGAAACCACATGGTCATATTCAGGCTGAGGTAAAGGGGAAACCACATGGTCATATTCAGGCTGAGGTAAAGGGGAAACCACATGGTCATGATGTCAGGCTGAGGTAAAGGGGAAACCACATGGTCATGATGTCAGGCTGAGGTAAAGGGGAAACCACATGGTCATATTCAGGCTGAGGTAAAGGGGAAACCACATGGTCATATTCAGGCTGAGGTAAAGAGGAAACCACATGGTCATGATGTCAGGCTGAGGTAAAGGGGAAACCACATGGTCATATTCAGGCTGAGGTAAAGGGGAAACCACATGGTCATATTCAGGCTGAGGTAAAGGGGAAACCACATGGTCATGATGTCAGGCTGAGGTAAAGGGGAAACCACATGGTCATGATGTCAGGCTGAGGTAAAGGGGAAACCACATGGTCATATTCAGGCTGAGGTAAAGGGGAAACCACATGGTCATATTCAGGCTGAGGTAAAGGGGAAACCACATGGTCATATTCAGGCTGAGGTAAAGGGGAAACCACATGGTCATATTCAGGCTGAGGTAAAGGGGAAACCACATGGTCATGATGTCAGGCTGAGGTAAAGGGGAAACCACATGGTCATATTCAGGCTGAGGTAAAGGGGAAACCACATGGTCATGATGTCAGGCTGAGGTAAAGGGGAAACCACATGGTCATATTCAGGCTGAGGTAAAGGGGAAACCACATGGTCATATTCAGGCTGAGGTAAAGGGGAAACCACATGGTCATGATGTCAGGCTGAGGTAAAGGGGAAACCACATGGTCATATTCAGGCTGAGGTAAAGGGGAAACCACATGGTCATATTCAGGCTGAGGTAAAGGGGAAACCACATGGTCATATTCAGGCTGAGGTAAAGGGGAAACCACATGGTCATATTCAGGCTGAGGTAAAGGGGAAACCACATGGTCATGATGTCAGGCTGAGGTAAAGGGGAAACCACATGGTCATATTCAGGCTGAGGTAAAGGGGAAACCACATGGTCATATTCAGGCTGAGGTAAAGGGGAAACCACATGGTCATGATGTCAGGCTGAGGTAAAGGGGAAACCACATGGTCATATTCAGGCTGAGGTAAAGAGGAAACCACATGGTCATATTCAGGCTGAGGTAAAGGGGAAACCACATGGTCATATTCAGGCTGAGGTAAAGGGGAAACCACATGGTCATGATGTCAGGCTGAGGTAAAGGGGAAACCACATGGTCATATTCAGGCTGAGGTAAAGGGGAAACCACATGGTCATATTCAGGCTGAGGTAAAGGGGAAACCACATGGTCATGATGTCAGGCTGAGGTAAAGGGGAAACCACATGGTCATATTCAGGCTGAGGTAAAGGGGAAACCACATGGTCATATTCAGGCTGAGGTAAAGGGGAAACCACATGGTCATATTCAGGCTGAGGTAAAGGGGAAACCACATGGTCATATTCAGGCTGAGGTAAAGGGGAAACCACATGGTCATATTCAGGCTGAGGTAAAGAGGAAACCACATGGTCATATTCAGGCTGAGGTAAAGGGGAAACCACATGGTCATATTCAGGCTGAGGTAAAGAGGAAACCACATGGTCATATTCAGGCTGAGGTAAAGGGGAAATCACATGGTCATGATGTCAGGCTGAGGTAAAGGGGAAACCACATGGTCATATTCAGGCTGAGGTAAAGGGGAAACCACATGGTCATATTCAGGCTGAGGTAAAGGGGAAACCACATGGTCATAATGTCAGGCTGAGGTAAAGGGGAAACCACATGGTCATGATGTCAGGCTGAGGTAAAGGGGAAACCACATGGTCATATTCAGGCTGAGGTAAAGGGGAAACCACATGGTCATATTCAGGCTGAGGTAAAGGGGAAACCACATGGTCATATTCAGGCTGAGGTAAAGGGGAAACCACATGGTCATATTCAGGCTGAGGTAAAGGGGAAACCACATGGTCATATTCAGGCTGAGGTAAAGGGGAAACCACATGGTCATATTCAGGCTGAGGTAAAGGGGAAACCACATGGTCATGATGTCAGGCTGAGGTAAAGGGGGAACCACATGGTCATATTCAGGCTGAGGTAAAGGGGAAACCACATGGTCATATTCAGGCTGAGGTAAAGGGGAAACCACATGGTCATATTCAGGCTGAGGTAAAGGGGAAACCACATGGTCATATTCAGGCTGAGGTAAAGGGGAAACCACATGGTCATGATGTCAGGCTGAGGTAAAGGGGAAACCACATGGTCATATTCAGGCTGAGGTAAAGGGGAAACCACATGGTCATATTCAGGCTGAGGTAAAGGGGAAACCACATGGTCATGATGTCAGGCTGAGGTAAAGGGGAAACCACATGGTCATATTCAGGCTGAGGTAAAGGGGAAACCACATGGTCATATTCAGGCTGAGGTAAAGGGGAAACCACATGGTCATGATGTCAGGCTGAGGTAAAGGGGAAACCACATGGTCATGATGTCAGACTGAGGTAAAGGGGAAACCACATGGTCATATTCATGCTGAGGTAAAGGGGAAACCACATGGTCATGATGTCAGGCTGAGGTAAAGGGGGAACCACATGGTCATGATGTCAGGCTGAGGTAAACGGGAAACCACATGGTCATATTCAGGCTGAGGTAAAGGGGAAACCACATGGTCATATTCAGGCTGAGGTAAAGGGGAAACCACATGGTCATGATGTCAGGCTGAGGTAAAGGGGGAACCACATGGTCATATTCAGGCTGAGGTAAAGGGGAAACCACATGGTCATGATGTCAGGCTGAGGTAAAGGGGAAACCACATGGTCATGATGTCAGGCTGAGGTAAAGGGGAAACCACATGGTCATATTCAGGCTGAGGTAAAGGAGAAACCACATGGTCATATTCAGGCTGAGGTAAAGGGGAAACCACATGGTCATATTCAGGCTGAGGTAAAGGAGAAACCACATGGTCATATTCAGGCTGAGGTAAAGGAGAAACCACATGGTCATGATGTCAGGCTGAGGTAAAGGGGAAACCACATGGTCATATTCAGGCTGAGGTAAAGGGGAAACCACATGGTCATGATGTCAGGCTGAGGTAAAGGGGAAACCACATGGTCATATTCAGGCTGAGGTAAAGGGGAATCCACATGGTCATGATGTCAGGCTGAGGTAAAGGGGAAACCACATGGTCATGATGTCAGGCTGAGGTAAAGGGGAAACCACATGGTCATATTCAGGCTGAGGTAAAGGAGAAACCACATGGTCATATTCAGGCTGAGGTAAAGGGGAAACCACATGGTCATATTCAGGCTGAGGTAAAGGGGAAACCACATGGTCATATTCAGGCTGAGGTAAAGGAGAAACCACATGGTCATGATGTCAGGCTGAGGTAAAGGGGAAACCACATGGTCATGATGTCAGGCTGAGGTAAAGGGGAAACCACATGGTCATGATGTCAGGCTGAGGTAAAGAGGAAACCACATGGTCATGATGTCAGGCTGAGGTAAAGGGGAAACCACATGGTCATATTCAGGCTGAGGTAAAGGGGAAACCACATGGTCATGATGTCAGGCTGAGGTAAAGGGGAAACCACATGGTCATGATGTCAGGCTGAGGTAAAGGGGAAACCACATGGTCATGATGTCAGGCTGAGGTAAAGGAGAAACCACATGGTCATATTCAGGCTGATGTAAAGAGGAAACCACATGGTCATGATGTCAGGCTGAGGTAAAGGGGAAACCACATGGTCATATTCAGGCTGAGGTAAAGGGGAAACCACATGGTCATATTCAGGCTGAGGTAAAGGGGAAACCACATGGTCATATTCAGGCTGAGGTAAAGGGGGAACCACATGGTCATATTCAGGCTGAGGTAAAGGGGAAACCACATGGTCATGATGTCAGGCTGAGGTAAAGGGGAAACCACATGGTCATATTCAGGCTGAGGTAAAGGGGAAACCACATGGTCATATTCAGGCTGAGGTAAAGGGGAAACCACATGGTCATGATGTCAGGCTGAGGTAAAGGGGAAACCACATGGTCATATTCAGGCTGAGGTAAAGGGGAAACCACATGGTCATATTCAGGCTGAGGTAAAGGGGAAACCACATGGTCATATTCAGGCTGAGGTAAAGGGGAAACCACATGGTCATATTCAGGCTGAGGTAAAGGGGAAACCACATGGTCATATTCAGGCTGAGGTAAAGGGGAAACCACATGGTCATATTCAGGCTGAGGTAAAGGGGAAACCACATGGTCATGATGTCAGGCTGAGGTAAAGGGGAAACCACATGGTCATGATGTCAGGCTGAGGTAAAGGGGAAACCACATGGTCATGATGTCAGGCTGAGGTAAAGGGGAAACCACATGGTCATATTCAGGCTGAGGTAAAGGGGAAACCACATGGTCATGATGTCAGGCTGAGGTAAAGGGGAAACCACATGGTCATATTCAGGCTGAGGTAAAGGGGAAACCACATGGTCATGATGTCAGGCTGAGGTAAAGGGGAAACCACATGGTCATATTCAGGCTGAGGTAAAGAGGAAACCACATGGTCATGATGTCAGGCTGAGGTAAAGAGGAAACCACATGGTCATGATGTCAGGCTGAGGTAAAGGGGAAACCACATGGTCATATTCAGGCTGAGGTAAAGGGGAAACCACATGGTCATATTCAGGCTGAGGTAAAGGGGAAACCACATGGTCATGATGTCAGGCTGAGGTAAAGGGGAAACCACATGGTCATATTCAGGCTGAGGTAAAGGGGAAACCACATGGTCATATTCAGGCTGAGGTAAAGGGGAAACCACATGGTCATGATGTCAGGCTGAGGTAAAGGGGAAACCACATGGTCATGTTCAGGCTGAGGTAAAGGGGAAACCACATGGTCATATTCAGGCTGAGGTAAAGGGGAAACCACATGGTCATGATGTCAGGCTGAGGTAAAGGGGAAACCACATGGTCATATTCAGGCTGAGGTAAAGGGGAAACCACATGGTCATGATGTCAGGCTGAGGTAAAGGGGAAACCACATGGTCATGATGTCAGGCTGAGGTAAAGGGGAAACCACATGGTCATATTCAGGCTGAGGTAAAGGGGAAACCGTACGGTCATATTCAGGCTGAGGTAAAGGGGAAACCACATGGTCATATTCAGGCTGAGGTAAAGGGGAAACCACATGGTCATATTCAGGCTGAGGTAAAGGGGAAACCACATGGTCATATTCAGGCTGAGGTAAAGGGGAAACCACATGGTCATATTCAGGCTGAGGTAAAGAGGAAACCACATGGTCATGTTCAGGCTGAGGTAAAGGGGAAACCACATGGTCATATTCAGGCTGAGGTAAAGGGGAAACCACATGGTCATATTCAGGCTGAGGTAAAGGGGAAACCGTACGGTCATATTCAGGCTGAGGTAAAGGGGAAACCACATGGTCATGATGTCAGGCTGAGGTAAAGGGGAAACCACATGGTCATATTCAGGCTGAGGTAAAGGGGAAACCACATGGTCATATTCAGGCTGAGGTAAAGGGGAAACCACATGGTCATGATGTCAGGCTGAGGTAAAGGGGAAACCACATGGTCATGATGTCAGGCTGAGGTAAAGGGGAAACCACATGGTCATATTCAGGCTGAGGTAAAGGGGAAACCACATGGTCATATTCAGGCTGAGGTAAAGGGGAAACCACATGGTCATATTCAGGCTGAGGTAAAGGGGAAACCACATGGTCATATTCAGGCTGAGGTAAAGGGGAAACCACATGGTCATATTCAGGCTGAGGTAAAGGGGAAACCACATGGTCATATTCAGGCTGAGGTAAAGAGGAAACCACATGGTCATGTTCAGGCTGAGGTAAAGGGGAAACCACATGGTCATATTCAGGCTGAGGTAAAGGGGAAACCACATGGTCATATTCAGGCTGAGGTAAAGGGGAAACCGACATGGTCATATTCAGGCTGAGGTAAAGGGGAAACCACATGGTCATGATGTCAGGCTGAGGTAAAGGGGAAACCACATGGTCATATTCAGGCTGAGGTAAAGGGGAAACCACATGGTCATATTCAGGCTGAGGTAAAGGGGAAACCACATGGTCATGATGTCAGGCTGAGGTAAAGGGGAAACCACATGGTCATATTCAGGCTGAGGTAAAGGGGAAACCACATGGTCATGATGTCAGGCTGAGGTAAAGGGGAAACCACATGGTCATGATGTCAGGCTGAGGTAAAGGGGAAACCACATGGTCATATTCAGGCTGAGGTAAAGGGGAAACCACATGGTCATGATTTCAGGCTGAGGTAAAGGGGAAACCACATGGTCATATTCAGGCTGAGGTAAAGGGGAAACCACATGGTCATGATGTCAGGCTGAGGTAAAGGGGAAACCACATGGTCATATTCAGGCTGAGGTAAAGGGGAAACCACATGGTCATGATTTCAGGCTGAGGTAAAGGGGAAACCACATGGTCATGATGTCAGGCTGAGGTAAAGGGGAAACCACATGGTCATGATGTCAGGCTGAGGTAAAGGGGAAACCACATGGTCATGATGTCAGGCTGAGGTAAAGGGGAAACCACATGGTCATGATGTCAGGCTGAGGTAAAGGGGAAACCACATGGTCATATTCAGGCTGAGGTAAAGGGGGAACCACATGGTCATATTCAGGCTGAGGTAAAGGGGAAACCACATGGTCATGATGTCAGGCTGAGGTAAAGGGGAAACCACATGGTCATATTCAGGCTGAGGTAAAGGGGAAACCACATGGTCATATTCAGGCTGAGGTAAAGGGGAAACCACATGGTCATGATGTCAGGCTGAGGTAAAGTGGAAAACCACATGGTCATATTCAGGCTGAGGTAAAGGGGAAACCACATGGTCATATTCAGGCTGAGGTAAAGGGGAAACCACATGGTCATATTCAGGCTGAGGTAAAGGGGAAACCACATGGTCATATTCAGGCTGAGGTAAAGGGGAAACCACATGGTCATGATGTCAGGCTGAGGTAAAGGGGAAACCACATGGTCATGATGTCAGGCTGAGGTAAAGGGGAAACCACATGGTCATGATGTCAGGCTGAGGTAAAGGGGAAACCACATGGTCATGATGTCAGGCTGAGGTAAAGGGGAAACCACATGGTCATGATGTCAGGCTGAGGTAAAGGGGAAACCACATGGTCATATTCAGGCTGAGGTAAAGGGGAAACCACATGGTCATATTCAGGCTGAGGTAAAGGGGAAACCACATGGTCATGATGTCAGGCTGAGGTAAAGGGGAAACCACATGGTCATGATGTCAGGCTGAGGTAAAGGGGAAACCACATGGTCATATTCAGGCTGAGGTAAAGGGGAAACCACATGGTCATATTCAGGCTGAGGTAAAGGGGAAACCACATGGTCATGATGTCAGGCTGAGGTAAAGGGGAAACCACATGGTCATATTCAGGCTGAGGTAAAGGGGAAACCACATGGTCATATTCAGGCTGAGGTAAAGGGGAAACCACATGGTCATTATTCAGGCTGAGGTAAAGGGGAAACCACATGGTCATGATGTCAGGCTGAGGTAAAGGGGAAACCACATGGTCATGATGTCAGGCTGAGGTAAAGGGGAAACCACATGGTCATGATGTCAGGCTGAGGTAAAGGGGAAACCACATGGTCATGATGTCAGGCTGAGGTAAAGGGGAAACCACATGGTCATATTCAGGCTGAGGTAAAGGGGGAACCACATGGTCATATTCAGGCTGAGGTAAAGGGGAAACCACATGGTCATGATGTCAGGCTGAGGTAAAGGGGAAACCACATGGTCATATTCAGGCTGAGGTAAAGGGGAAACCACATGGTCATATTCAGGCTGAGGTAAAGGGGAAACCACATGGTCATGATGTCAGGCTGAGGTAAAGGGGAAACCACATGGTCATATTCAGGCTGAGGTAAAGGGGAAACCACATGGTCATATTCAGGCTGAGGTAAAGGGGAAACCACATGGTCATATTCAGGCTGAGGTAAAGGGGAAACCACATGGTCATATTCAGGCTGAGGTAAAGGGGAAACCACATGGTCATGATGTCAGGCTGAGGTAAAGGGGAAACCACATGGTCATGATGTCAGGCTGAGGTAAAGGGGAAACCACATGGTCATGATGTCAGGCTGAGGTAAAGGGGAAACCACATGGTCATGATGTCAGGCTGAGGTAAAGGGGAAACCACATGGTCATGATGTCAGGCTGAGGTAAAGGGGAAACCACATGGTCATATTCAGGCTGAGGTAAAGGGGAAACCACATGGTCATATTCAGGCTGAGGTAAAGGGGAAACCACATGGTCATGATGTCAGGCTGAGGTAAAGGGGAAACCACATGGTCATGATGTCAGGCTGAGGTAAAGGGGAAACCACATGGTCATATTCAGGCTGAGGTAAAGGGGAAACCACATGGTCATATTCAGGCTGAGGTAAAGGGGAAACCACATGGTCATGATGTCAGGCTGAGGTAAAGGGGAAACCACATGGTCATATTCAGGCTGAGGTAAAGGGGAAACCACATGGTCATATTCAGGCTGAGGTAAAGGGGAAACCACATGGTCATGATGTCAGGCTGAGGTAAAGGGGAAACCACATGGTCATATTCAGGCTGAGGTAAAGGGGAAACCACATGGTCATATTCAGGCTGAGGTAAAGGGGAAACCACATGGTCATGATGTCAGGCTGAGGTAAAGGGGAAACCACATGGTCATATTCAGGCTGAGGTAAAGGGGAAACCACATGGTCATATTCAGGCTGAGGTAAAGGGGAAACCACATGGTCATGATGTCAGGCTGAGGTAAAGGGGAAACCACATGGTCATGATGTCAGACTGAGGTAAAGGGGAAACCACATGGTCATATTCATGCTGAGGTAAAGGGGAAACCACATGGTCATGATGTCAGGCTGAGGTAAAGGGGGAACCACATGGTCATGATGTCAGGCTGAGGTAAACGGGAAACCACATGGTCATATTCAGGCTGAGGTAAAGGGGAAACCACATGGTCATATTCAGGCTGAGGTAAAGGGGAAACCACATGGTCATGATGTCAGGCTGAGGTAAAGGGGGAACCACATGGTCATATTCAGGCTGAGGTAAAGGGGAAACCACATGGTCATGATGTCAGGCTGAGGTAAAGGGGAAACCACATGGTCATGATGTCAGGCTGAGGTAAAGGGGAAACCACATGGTCATATTCAGGCTGAGGTAAAGGAGAAACCACATGGTCATATTCAGGCTGAGGTAAAGGGGAAACCACATGGTCATATTCAGGCTGAGGTAAAGGAGAAACCACATGGTCATATTCAGGCTGAGGTAAAGGAGAAACCACATGGTCATGATGTCAGGCTGAGGTAAAGGGGAAACCACATGGTCATATTCAGGCTGAGGTAAAGGGGAAACCACATGGTCATGATGTCAGGCTGAGGTAAAGGGGAAACCACATGGTCATATTCAGGCTGAGGTAAAGGGGAAACCACATGGTCATGATGTCAGGCTGAGGTAAAGGGGAAACCACATGGTCATGATGTCAGGCTGAGGTAAAGGGGAAACCACATGGTCATATTCAGGCTGAGGTAAAGGAGAAACCACATGGTCATATTCAGGCTGAGGTAAAGGGGAAACCACATGGTCATATTCAGGCTGAGGTAAAGGAGAAACCACATGGTCATATTCAGGCTGAGGTAAAGGAGAAACCACATGGTCATGATGTCAGGCTGAGGTAAAGGGGAAACCACATGGTCATGATGTCAGGCTGAGGTAAAGGGGAAACCACATGGTCATGATGTCAGGCTGAGGTAAAGGGGAAACCACATGGTCATGATGTCAGGCTGAGGTAAAGGGGAAACCACATGGTCATATTCAGGCTGAGGTAAAGGGGAAACCACATGGTCATGATGTCAGGCTGAGGTAAAGGGGAAACCACATGGTCATGATGTCAGGCTGAGGTAAAGGGGAAACCACATGGTCATGATGTCAGGCTGAGGTAAAGGAGAAACCACATGGTCATATTCAGGCTGATGTAAAGAGGAAACCACATGGTCATGATGTCAGGCTGAGGTAAAGGGGAAACCACATGGTCATATTCAGGCTGAGGTAAAGGGGAAACCACATGGTCATGATGTCAGGCTGAGGTAAAGGGGAAACCACATGGTCATATTCAGGCTGAGGTAAAGGGGAAACCACATGGTCATGATGTCAGGCTGAGGTAAAGGGGAAACCACATGGTCATGATGTCAGGCTGAGGTAAAGGGGAAACCACATGGTCATATTCAGGCTGAGGTAAAGGGGAAACCACATGGTCATGATGTCAGGCTGAGGTAAAGGGGAAACCACATGGTCATATTCAGGCTGAGGTAAAGGGGAAACCACATGGTCATGATGTCAGGCTGAGGTAAAGGGGAAACCACATGGTCATATTCAGGCTGAGGTAAAGGGGAAACCACATGGTCATGATGTCAGGCTGAGGTAAAGGGGAAACCACATGGTCATGATGTCAGGCTGAGGTAAAGGGGAAACCACATGGTCATATTCAGGCTGAGGTAAAGGGGAAACCACATGGTCATGATGTCAGGCTGAGGTAAAGGGGAAACCACATGGTCATGATGTCAGGCTGAGGTAAAGGGGAAACCACATGGTCATATTCAGGCTGAGGTAAAGGGGGAACCACATGGTCATATTCAGGCTGAGGTAAAGGGGAAACCACATGGTCATGATGTCAGGCTGAGGTAAAGGGGAAACCACATGGTCATATTCAGGCTGAGGTAAAGGGGAAACCACATGGTCATATTCAGGCTGAGGTAAAGGGGAAACCACATGGTCATGATGTCAGGCTGAGGTAAAGGGGAAACCACATGGTCATGATGTCAGGCTGAGGTAAAGGGGAAACCACATGGTCATATTCAGGCTGAGGTAAAGGGGAAACCACATGGTCATATTCAGGCTGAGGTAAAGGGGAAACCACATGGTCATATTCAGGCTGAGGTAAAGGGGAAACCACATGGTCATGATGTCAGGCTGAGGTAAAGGGGAAACCACATGGTCATGATGTCAGGCTGAGGTAAAGGGGAAACCACATGGTCATGATGTCAGGCTGAGGTAAAGGGGAAACCACATGGTCATGATGTCAGGCTGAGGTAAAGGGGAAACCACATGGTCATGATGTCAGGCTGAGGTAAAGGGGAAACCACATGGTCATATTCAGGCTGAGGTAAAGGGGAAACCACATGGTCATATTCAGGCTGAGGTAAAGGGGAAACCACATAGTCATGATGTCAGGCTGAGGTAAAGGGGAAACCACATGGTCATGATGTCAGGCTGAGGTAAAGGGGAAACCACATGGTCATATTCAGGCTGAGGTAAAGGGGAAACCACATGGTCATATTCAGGCTGAGGTAAAGAGGAAACCACATGGTCATGATGTCAGGCTGAGGTAAAGGGGAAACCACATGGTCATATTCAGGCTGAGGTAAAGGGGAAACCACATGGTCATATTCAGGCTGAGGTAAAGGGGAAACCACATGGTCATGATGTCAGGCTGAGGTAAAGGGGGAACCACATGGTCATGATGTCAGGCTGAGGTAAAGGGGGAACCACATGGTCATATTCAGGCTGAGGTAAAGGGGAAACCACATGGTCATATTCAGGCTGAGGTAAAGGGGGAACCACATGGTCATGATGTCAGGCTGAGGTAAAGGGGAAACCACATGGTCATGATGTCAGGCTGAGGTAAAGGGGAAACCACATGGTCATATTCAGGCTGAGGTAAAGGGGAAACCACATGGTCATATTCAGGCTGAGGTAAAGGGGAAACCACATGGTCATGATGTCAGGCTGAGGTAAAGGGGAAACCACATGGTCATATTCAGGCTGAGGTAAAGGGGAAACCACATGGTCATATTCAGGCTGAGGTAAAGGGGAAACCACATGGTCATGATGTCAGGCTGAGGTAAAGGGGAAACCACATGGTCATGATGTCAGGCTGAGGTAAAGGGGAAACCACATGGTCATATTCATGCTGAGGTAAAGGGGAAACCACATGGTCATATTCAGGCTGAGGTAAAGAGAAAACCACATGGTAATATTCAGGCTGAGGTAAAGGGGAAACCACACGGTGATATTCAGGCTGAGGTAAAGGGGAAACCACATGGTCATATTCAGGCTGAGGTAAAGGGGAAACCACATGGTCATGATGTCAGGCTGAGGTAAAGGGGAAACCACATGGTCATATTCAGGCTGAGGTAAAGGGGAAACCACATGGTCATATTCAGGCTGAGGTAAAGGGGAAACCACATGGTCATATTCAGGCTGAGGTAAAGGGGAAACCACATGGTCATGATGTCAGGCTGAGGTAAAGGGGGAACCACATGGTCATGATGTCAGGCTGAGGTAAAGGGGGAACCACATGGTCATATTCAGGCTGAGGTAAAGGGGAAACCACATGGTCATATTCAGGCTGAGGTAAAGGGGGAACCACATGGTCATGATGTCAGGCTGAGGTAAAGGGGAAACCACATGGTCATGATGTCAGGCTGAGGTAAAGGGGAAACCACATGGTCATATTCAGGCTGAGGTAAAGGGGAAACCACATGGTCATATTCAGGCTGAGGTAAAGGGGAAACCACATGGTCATGATGTCAGGCTGAGGTAAAGGGGAAACCACATGGTCATATTCAGGCTGAGGTAAAGGGGAAACCACATGGTCATATTCAGGCTGAGGTAAAGGGGAAACCACATGGTCATGATGTCAGGCTGAGGTAAAGGGGAAACCACATGGTCATGATGTCAGGCTGAGGTAAAGGGGAAACCACATGGTCATATTCATGCTGAGGTAAAGGGGAAACCACATGGTCATATTCAGGCTGAGGTAAAGAGAAAACCACATGGTAATATTCAGGCTGAGGTAAAGGGGAAACCACACGGTGATATTCAGGCTGAGGTAAAGGGGAAACCACATGGTCATATTCAGGCTGAGGTAAAGGGGAAACCACATGGTCATGATGTCAGGCTGAGGTAAAGGGGAAACCACATGGTCATATTCAGGCTGAGGTAAAGGGGAAACCACATGGTCATATTCAGGCTGAGGTAAAGGGGAAACCACATGGTCATATTCAGGCTGAGGTAAAGGGGAAACCACATGGTAATATTCAGGCTGAGGTAAAGGGGAAACCACATGGTCATATTCAGGCTGAGGTAAAGGGGAAACCACATGGTCATGATGTCAGGCTGAGGTAAAGGGGAAACCACATGGTCATGATGTCAGGCTGAGGTAAAGGGGAAACCACATGGTCATGATGTCAGGCTGAGGTAAAGGGGAAACCACATGGTCATATTCAGGCTGAGGTAAAGGGGAAACCACATGGTCATATTCAGGCTGAGGTAAAGGGGAAACCACATGGTCATGATGTCAGGCTGAGGTAAAGGGGAAACCACATGGTCATATTCAGGCTGAGGTAAAGGGGAAACCACATGGTCATATTCAGGCTGAGGTAAAGGGGAAACCACATGGTCATATTCAGGCTGAGGTAAAGGGGAAACCACATGGTCATATTCAGGCTGAGGTAAAGGGGAAACCGTACGGTCATATTCAGGCTGAGGTAAAGGGGAAACCACATGGTCATGATGTCAGGCTGAGGTAAAGGGGAAACCACATGGTCATATTCAGGCTGAGGTAAAGGGGAAACCACATGGTCATATTCAGGCTGAGGTAAAGGGGAAACCACATGGTCATGATGTCAGGCTGAGGTAAAGGGGAAACCACATGGTCATATTCAGGCTGAGGTAAAGGGGAAACCACATGGTCATGATGTCAGGCTGAGGTAAAGGGGAAACCACATGGTCATGATGTCAGGCTGAGGTAAAGGGGAAACCACATGGTCATATTCAGGCTGAGGTAAAGGGGAAACCACATGGTCATGATGTCAGGCTGAGGTAAAGGGGAAACCACATGGTCATATTCAGGCTGAGGTAAAGGGGAAACCACATGGTCATGATGTCAGGCTGAGGTAAAGGGGAAACCACATGGTCATATTCAGGCTGAGGTAAAGGGGAAACCACATGGTCATGATGTCAGGCTGAGGTAAAGGGGAAACCACATGGTCATGATGTCAGGCTGAGGTAAAGGGGAAACCACATGGTCATATTCAGGCTGAGGTAAAGGGGAAACCACATGGTCATGATGTCAGGCTGAGGTAAAGGGGAAACCACATGGTCATGATGTCAGGCTGAGGTAAAGGGGAAACCACATGGTCATATTCAGGCTGAGGTAAAGGGGGAACCACATGGTCATATTCAGGCTGAGGTAAAGGGGAAACCACATGGTCATGATGTCAGGCTGAGGTAAAGGGGAAACCACATGGTCATATTCAGGCTGAGGTAAAGGGGAAACCACATGGTCATATTCAGGCTGAGGTAAAGGGGAAACCACATGGTCATGATGTCAGGCTGAGGTAAAGGGGAAACCACATGGTCATGATGTCAGGCTGAGGTAAAGGGGAAACCACATGGTCATATTCAGGCTGAGGTAAAGGGGAAACCACATGGTCATATTCAGGCTGAGGTAAAGGGGAAACCACATGGTCATATTCAGGCTGAGGTAAAGGGGAAACCACATGGTCATGATGTCAGGCTGAGGTAAAGGGGAAACCACATGGTCATGATGTCAGGCCGAGGTAAAGGGGAAACCACATGGTCATGATGTCAGGCTGAGGTAAAGGGGAAACCACATGGTCATGATGTCAGGCTGAGGTAAAGGGGAAACCACATGGTCATGATGTCAGGCTGAGGTAAAGGGGAAACCACATGGTCATATTCAGGCTGAGGTAAAGGGGAAACCACATGGTCATATTCAGGCTGAGGTAAAGGGGAAACCACATAGTCATGATGTCAGGCTGAGGTAAAGGGGAAACCACATGGTCATGATGTCAGGCTGAGGTAAAGGGGAAACCACATGGTCATATTCAGGCTGAGGTAAAGGGGAAACCACATGGTCATATTCAGGCTGAGGTAAAGAGGAAACCACATGGTCATGATGTCAGGCTGAGGTAAAGGGGAAACTACATGGTCATATTCAGGCTGAGGTAAAGGGGAAACCACATGGTCATATTCAGGCTGAGGTAAAGGGGAAACCACATGGTCATGATGTCAGGCTGAGGTAAAGGGGGAACCACATGGTCATGATGTCAGGCTGAGGTAAAGGGGGAACCACATGGTCATATTCAGGCTGAGGTAAAGGGGAAACCACATGGTCATATTCAGGCTGAGGTAAAGGGGGAACCACATGGTCATGATGTCAGGCTGAGGTAAAGGGGAAACCACATGGTCATGATGTCAGGCTGAGGTAAAGGGGAAACCACATGGTCATATTCAGGCTGAGGTAAAGGGGAAACCACATGGTCATATTCAGGCTGAGGTAAAGGGGAAACCACATGGTCATGATGTCAGGCTGAGGTAAAGGGGAAACCACATGGTCATATTCAGGCTGAGGTAAAGGGGAAACCACATGGTCATATTCAGGCTGAGGTAAAGGGGAAACCACATGGTCATGATGTCAGGCTGAGGTAAAGGGGAAACCACATGGTCATGATGTCAGGCTGAGGTAAAGGGGAAACCACATGGTCATATTCATGCTGAGGTAAAGGGGAAACCACATGGTCATATTCAGGCTGAGGTAAAGAGAAAACCACATGGTAATATTCAGGCTGAGGTAAAGGGGAAACCACACGGTGATATTCAGGCTGAGGTAAAGGGGAAACCACATGGTCATATTCAGGCTGAGGTAAAGGGGAAACCACATGGTCATGATGTCAGGCTGAGGTAAAGGGGAAACCACATGGTCATATTCAGGCTGAGGTAAAGGGGAAACCACATGGTCATATTCAGGCTGAGGTAAAGGGGAAACCACATGGTCATATTCAGGCTGAGGTAAAGGGGAAACCACATGGTCATGATGTCAGGCTGAGGTAAAGGGGGAACCACATGGTCATGATGTCAGGCTGAGGTAAAGGGGGAACCACATGGTCATATTCAGGCTGAGGTAAAGGGGAAACCACATGGTCATATTCAGGCTGAGGTAAAGGGGGAACCACATGGTCATGATGTCAGGCTGAGGTAAAGGGGAAACCACATGGTCATGATGTCAGGCTGAGGTAAAGGGGAAACCACATGGTCATATTCAGGCTGAGGTAAAGGGGAAACCACATGGTCATATTCAGGCTGAGGTAAAGGGGAAACCACATGGTCATGATGTCAGGCTGAGGTAAAGGGGAAACCACATGGTCATATTCAGGCTGAGGTAAAGGGGAAACCACATGGTCATATTCAGGCTGAGGTAAAGGGGAAACCACATGGTCATGATGTCAGGCTGAGGTAAAGGGGAAACCACATGGTCATGATGTCAGGCTGAGGTAAAGGGGAAACCACATGGTCATATTCATGCTGAGGTAAAGGGGAAACCACATGGTCATATTCAGGCTGAGGTAAAGAGAAAACCACATGGTAATATTCAGGCTGAGGTAAAGGGGAAACCACACGGTGATATTCAGGCTGAGGTAAAGGGGAAACCACATGGTCATATTCAGGCTGAGGTAAAGGGGAAACCACATGGTCATGATGTCAGGCTGAGGTAAAGGGGAAACCACATGGTCATATTCAGGCTGAGGTAAAGGGGAAACCACATGGTCATATTCAGGCTGAGGTAAAGGGGAAACCACATGGTCATATTCAGGCTGAGGTAAAGGGGAAACCACATGGTAATATTCAGGCTGAGGTAAAGGGGAAACCACATGGTCATATTCAGGCTGAGGTAAAGGGGAAACCACATGGTCATGATGTCAGGCTGAGGTAAAGGGGAAACCACATGGTCATGATGTCAGGCTGAGGTAAAGGGGAAACCACATGGTCATGATGTCAGGCTGAGGTAAAGGGGAAACCACATGGTCATATTCAGGCTGAGGTAAAGGGGAAACCACATGGTCATATTCAGGCTGAGGTAAAGGGGAAACCACATGGTCATGATGTCAGGCTGAGGTAAAGGGGAAACCACATGGTCATATTCAGGCTGAGGTAAAGGGGAAACCACATGGTCATATTCAGGCTGAGGTAAAGGGGAAACCACATGGTCATATTCAGGCTGAGGTAAAGGGGAAACCACATGGTCATGATGTCAAGCTGAGGTAAAGGGGAAACCACATGGTAATATTCAGGCTGAGGTAAAGGGGAAACCACATGGTCATATTCAGGCTGAGGTAAAGGGGAAACCACATGGTCATATTCAGGCTGAGGTAAAGGGGAAACCACATGGTCATGATGTCAGGCTGAGGTAAAGGGGAAACCACATGGTCATATTCAGGCTGAGGTAAAGGGGAAACCACATGGTCATGATGTCAGGCTGAGGTAAAGGGGAAACCACATGGTCATATTCAGGCTGAGGTAAAGGGGAAACCACATGGTCATGATGTCAGGCTGAGGTAAAGGGGAAACCACATGGTCATGATGTCAGGCTGAGGTAAAGGGGAAACCACATGGTCATATTCAGGCTGAGGTAAAGGGGAAACCACATGGTCATGATGTCAGGCTGAGGTAAAGGGGAAACCACATGGTCATGATGTCAGGCTGAGGTAAAGGGGAAACCACATGGTCATATTCAGGCTGAGGTAAAGGGGAAATCATACGGTCATATTCAGGCTGAGGTAAAGGGGAAACCACATGGTCATATTCAGGCTGAGGTAAAGAGGAAACCACATGGTCATATTCAGGCTGAGGTAAAGGGGAAACCACATGGTCATGATGTCAGGCTGAGGTAAAGGGGAAACCACATGGTCATATTCAGGCTGAGGTAAAGGGGAAACCACATGGTCATGATGTCAGGCTGAGGTAAAGGGGAAACCACATGGTCATATTCAGGCTGAGGTAAAGGGGAAACCACATGGTCATGATGTCAGGCTGAGGTAAAGGGGAAACCACATGGTCATATTCAGGCTGAGGTAAAGGGGAAACCACATGGTCATATTCAGGCTGAGGTAAAGGGGAAACCACATGGTCATATTCAGGCTGAGGTAAAGGGGAAATCATACGGTCATATTCAGGCTGAGGTAAAGGGGAAACCACATGGTCATGATGTCAGGCTGAGGTAAAGGGGAAACCACATGGTCATGATGTCAGGCTGAGGTAAAGGGGAAACCACATGGTCATATTCAGGCTGAGGTAAAGGGGAAATCATACGGTCATATTCAGGCTGAGGTAAAGGGGAAACCACATGGTCATATTCAGGCTGAGGTAAAGGGGAAACCACATGGTCATATTCAGGCTGAGGTAAAGGGGAAACCACATGGTCATATTCAGGCTGAGGTAAAGGGGAAACCACATGGTCATATTCAGGCTGAGGTAAAGGGGAAACCACATGGTAATATTCAGGCTGAGGTAAAGGGGAAACCACATGGTCATATTCAGGCTGAGGTAAAGGGGAAACCACATGGTCATATTCAGGCTGAGGTAAAGGGGAAACCACATGGTCATATTCAGGCTGAGGTAAAGGGGAAACCACATGGTCATATTCAGGCTGAGGTAAAGGGGAAACCACATGGTCATATTCAGGCTGAGGTAAAGGGGAAACCACATGGTCATATTCAGGCTGAGGTAAAGGGGAAACCACATGGTCATATTCAGGCTGAGGTAAAGGGGAAACCACATGGTCATATTCAGGCTGAGGTAAAGGGGAAACCACATGGTCATATTCAGGCTGAGGTAAAGGGGAAACCACATGGTCATGATGTCAGGCTGAGGTAAAGGGGAAACCACATGGTCATATTCAGGCTGAGGTAAAGGGGAAACCACATGGTCATGATGTCAGGCTGAGGTAAAGGGGAAACCACATGGTCATATTCAGGCTGAGGTAAAGGGGAAACCACATGGTCATATTCAGGCTGAGGTAAAGGGGAAACCACATGGTCATATTCAGGCTGAGGTAAAGGGGAAACCACATGGTCATATTCAGGCTGAGGTAAAGGGGAAATCATACGGTCATATTCAGGCTGAGGTAAAGGGGAAACCACATGGTCATATTCAGGCTGAGGTAAAGGGGAAACCACATGGTCATATTCAGGCTGAGGTAAAGGGGAAACCACATGGTCATGATGTCAGGCTGAGGTAAAGGGGAAACCACATGGTCATGATGTCAGGCTGAGGTAAAGGGGAAACCACATGGTCATATTCAGGCTGAGGTAAAGGGGAAACCACATGGTCATATTCAGGCTGAGGTAAAGGGGAAACCACATGGTCATATTCAGGCTGAGGTAAAGGGGAAACCACATGGTCATATTCAGGCTGAGGTAAAGGGGAAACCACATGGTAATATTCAGGCTGAGGTAAAGGGGAAACCACATGGTCATATTCAGGCTGAGGTAAAGGGGAAACCACATGGTCATATTCAGGCTGAGGTAAAGGGGAAACCACATGGTCATATTCAGGCTGAGGTAAAGGGGAAACCACATGGTCATATTCAGGCTGAGGTAAAGGGGAAACCACATGGTCATATTCAGGCTGAGGTAAAGGGGAAACCACATGGTCATATTCAGGCTGAGGTAAAGGGGAAACCACATGGTCATATTCAGGCTGAGGTAAAGGGGAAACCACATGGTCATATTCAGGCTGAGGTAAAGGGGAAACCACATGGTCATATTCAGGCTGAGGTAAAGGGGAAACCACATGGTCATGATGTCAGGCTGAGGTAAAGGGGAAACCACATGGTCATATTCAGGCTGAGGTAAAGGGGAAACCACATGGTCATATTCAGGCTGAGGTAAAGGGGAAACCACATGGTCATATTCAGGCTGAGGTAAAGGGGAAACCACATGGTCATGATGTCAGGCTGAGGTAAAGGGGAAACCACATGGTCATATTCAGGCTGAGGTAAAGGGGAAACCACATGGTCATATTCAGGCTGAGGTAAAGGGGAAATCATACGGTCATATTCAGGCTGAGGTAAAGGGGAAACCACATGGTCATATTCAGGCTGAGGTAAAGGGGAAACCACATGGTCATGATGTCAGGCTGAGGTAAAGGGGAAACCACATGGTCATGATGTCAGGCTGAGGTAAAGGGGAAACCACATGGTCATATTCAGGCTGAGGTAAAGGGGAAACCACATGGTCATATTCAGGCTGAGGTAAAGGGGAAACCACATGGTCATATTCAGGCTGAGGTAAAGGGGAAACCACATGGTCATATTCAGGCTGAGGTAAAGGGGAAACCACATGGTCATATTCAGGCTGAGGTAAAGGGGAAACCACATGGTCATATTCAGGCTGAGGTAAAGGGGAAACCACATGGTCATATTCAGGCTGAGGTAAAGGGGAAACCACATGGTCATATTCAGGCTGAGGTAAAGGGGAAACCACATGGTCATATTCAGGCTGAGGTAAAGGGGAAACCACATGGTCATATTCAGGCTGAGGTAAAGGGGAAACCACATGGTCATATTCAGGCTGAGGTAAAGGGGAAACCACATGGTCATATTCAGGCTGAGGTAAAGGGGAAACCACATGGTCATATTCAGGCTGAGGTAAAGGGGAAACCACATGGTCATATTCAGGCTGAGGTAAAGGGGAAACCACATGGTAATATTCAGGTTGAGGTAAAGGAGAAACCACATGGTCATATTCAGGCTGAGGTAAAGGGGAAACCACATGGTCATGATGTCAGGCTGAGGTAAAGGGGAAACCACACGGTCATATTCAGGCTGAGGTAAAGGGGAAACCACATGGTCATATTCAGGCTGAGGTAAAGGGGAAACCACATGGTCATATTCAGGCTGAGGTAAAGGGGAAACCACATGGTAATATTCAGGCTGAGGTAAAGGAGAAACCACATGGTCATATTCAGGCTGAGGTAAAGGGGAAACCACATGGTCATATTCAGGCTGAGGTAAAGGGGAAACCACACGGTCATATTCAGGCTGAGGTAAAGGGGAAACCACATGGTCATATTCAGGCTGAGGTAAAGGGGAAACCACATGGTCATATTCAGGCTGAGGTAAAGGGGAAACCACATGGTCATATTCAGGCTGAGGTAAAGGGGAAACCACATGGTCATATTCAGGCTGAGGTAAAGGGGAAACCACATGGTAATATTCAGGCTGAGGTAAAGGGGAAATCATACGGTCATATTCTGTAAACCAAGGTTTAATTCGTAACATCATATGACGTTAGTATGGCGATGGCATCTGTCTCTTTCATTTGTGTGGTTGATTTCTGTTTGTGGTTTATTAGGGCTGTTGTGTGTCTCAGGGGTGAATCCTAACGTCGCGTTTTCTCCTAGTCTCTCGTTAACATATGTGTTGATTTGTCCGTCAGTGTTTGGTGTCGTGTTTATGACTGTTGTGTGTCTCAGAGTTGAATCCCAACTTCCACCTACGTTTCCTGTCAATATTAATGCAATGGAAGTTACTATTCGTCTGTCAGTATTTGGTGTGGTATTCACGATATAGTAATCAAGTGTGTGGTATTCACTATATAGTATTCAAGTGCGTAGTATTCACGATATAGTATTCAAGTGTGTGGTATTCACGATATAGTATTCAAGTGTGTGGTATTCACGGTATAGTATTCAAGTGTGTTTTATTCACAATATAGTATTCAAGTGTGTGGTATTCACGATATAGTATTCAAGTGTGTGGTATTCACAATATAGTATTCAAGTGTGTGGTATTCACGATATAGTATTCAAGTGTGTGGTATTCACGATATAGTATTCAAGTGTGTGGTATTCACGGTATAGTATTCAAGTGTGTGGTATTCACGATATAGTATTCAAGTGTGTGGTATTCACGATATAGTATTCAAGTGTGTGGTATTCACGGTATAGTATTCAAGTGTGTTTTATTCACAATATAGTATTCAAGTGTGTGGTATTCACGATATAGTATTCAAGTGTGTGGTATTCACGATATAGTATTCAAGTGTGTGGTATTCACAATATAGTATTCAAGTGTGTGGTATTCACGATATAGTATTCAAGTGTGTGGTATTCACGATATAGTATTCAAGTGTGTGGTATTCACGGTATAGTATTCAAGTGTGTGGTATTCACGATATAGTATTCAAGTGTGTGGTATTCACAATATAGTATTCAAGTGTGTGGTATTCACGATATAGTATTCAAGTGTGTGGTATTCACGATATAGTATTCAAGTGTGTGGTATTCACTATATAGTATTCAAGTGTGTTTTATTCACAATATAGTATTCAAGTGTGTGGTATTCACTATATCGTATTCAAGTGTGTGCTATTCACTATATAGTATTCAAGTGTGTGGTATTCACTATATAGTATTCAAGTGTGTGCTATTCACTATATAGTATTCAAGTGTGTGGTATTCACTATATAGTATTCAAGTGTGTGCTATTCACTATATAGTATTCAAGTGTGTGCTATTCACTATATAGTATTCAAGTGTGTGGTATTCACTATATAGTATTCAAGTGTGTGCTATTCACTATATAGTATTCAAGTGTGTGGTATTCTATCTAGTGTATAAAGTTGAAGCCACTTTTCATGTTCATCGTCTCAAGCACCATACCAGTGTACATGTGTGAAAACGGGGCGTTTCTATGGTCTGCGGTTAACAAGAGAAGAAGAAATGTCCGGACAGATTCTGCCCTGTGACATCACAGGGATTTAAACAGTTTAAAACCAGCAGTGAGTTTCTAACGAGAGGGAGGGTGTTTTCCTGCTCCCGGAACGACACCCAGAATACTCATCGTGCTTCAATATCACTGTTTCTAAAAACGTAATAATTGTTTCTATAAATAAGATAATGACTGAGATAGACCCTGGTATTGTGCTGAGATAATGATAGAGGTAGACCATGGTATTGTGCTGAGATAATGACTGAGGTAGATCCTGGTATTGAGATAATGACTGAGGTAGACCATGGTATTGTGCTGGAGATAATGACTGAGGTAGACCCTGGTATTGTGCTGGAGATAATGACTGAGGTAGACCCTGGTAGTGTGCTGAGATAATGACTGAGGTAGATCCTGGTATTGTGCTGAGATAATGACTGAGGTAAACCCTGGTATTGTGCTGAGATAATGACTGAGGTAGATCCTGGTATTGAGATAATGACTGAGGTAGACCCTGGTATTGTGCTGGAGATAATGACTGAGTTAGATCCTGGTATTGTCCTGAGATAATGACTGAGGTAGACCCTGGTATTGTGCTGGAGATAATGACTGAGGTAGACCCTGGTATTGTGCTGAGATAATGACTGCGGTAGATCCTGGTATTGTGCTGAGATAATGACTGAGGTAAACCCTGGTATTGTGCTGAGATAATGACTGAGGTAGATCCTGGTATTGAGATAATGACTGAGTTAGATCCTGGTATTGTGCTGGAGATAATGACTGAGTTAGATCCTGGTATTGTCCTGAGATAATGACTGAGGTAGACCCTGATATTGTGCTGGAGATAATGACTGAGGTAGACCCTGGTATTGTGCTGAGATAATGACTGCGGTAGATCCTGGTATTGTGCTGAGATAATGACTGAGGTAGACCCTGGTATTGTGCTGAGATAATGAATGAGTTAGATCCTAGTATTGTCCTGAGATAATGACTGAGGTACACCCTGGTATTGTGCTGAGATAATGACTGAGCTAGACCCTGGTATTGTGCTGGAGATAATAACTGAGGTAGACCCTGGGATTGTGATGAGATAATGACTGAGATAGATCCTGGTATTGTGCTGAGATAATGACTGCGTTAGATCCTGGTATTGTGCTGAGATAATGACTGGGGTAGATCCTGGTATTGTGCTGAGATAATGACTGAGGTAGACCCTGGTATTATGCTGAGATAATGACTGAGGTAGACCCTGGTATTGTGCTGAGATAATGACTGAGATAGATCCTGGTATTATCCTGAGATAATGACTGAGGTAGATCCTGGTATTGTGCTGGAGATAATGACTGAGGTAGACCCTGGTATTGTGATGAGATAATGACTGAGGTAGATCCTGGTATTGTGCTGAGATAATGACTGAGGTAGATCCTGGTATTGTGCTGGAGATAATGACTGAGGTAGATCCTGGTATTGTGCTGGAGATAATGACTGAGGTAGATCCTGGTATTGTGCTGAGATAATGACTGAGGTAGATCCTGGTATTGTGATGAGATAATGACTGAGGTAAACCCTGGTATTGTGCTGAGATAATGACTGAGGTAGATCCTGGTATTGAGATAATGACTGAGGTAGACCCTGGTCTTGTGCTGAGATAATGACTGAGGTAGATCCTGGTATTTTGATGAGATAATGACTGAGGTAAACCCTGGTATTGTGCTGAGATAATGACTGAGGTAGATCCTGATATTGTGCTGAGATAATGACTGCGGTAGATCCTGGTATTGTACTGAGATAATGACTGAGGTAGACCCTGGTATTGTGCTGGAGATAATGACGAAGTTAGACCCTGGTATTGTGCTGGAGATAATGACTGAGGTAGACCCTGGTATTGCGCTGGAGATAATGACTGAGGTAGACCCTGGTATTGTGCTAAGATAATGACTGAGGTAGATCTTGGTATTGCGCTGGAGATAATGACTGAGGTAGACCCTGGTATTGTGCTGGAGATAATGACTGAGATAGACCCTGGTATTTTGCTTAGATAATGACTGAGGTAGACTCTGGTATTGTGCTGAGATAATGACTGAGGTAAACCCTGGTATTGTGATGAGATAATGACTGAGGTAGATCCTGGTATTGTGCTGAGATAATGACTGAGGTAGATCCTGGTATTGTGCTGAGATAATGACTGAGGTAAACCCTGGTATTGTGCTGGAGATAATGACTGAGGTAGACCCTGGTATTGTGCTGGAAATAATGACTGAGGTAGACCCTGCTATTGTGCTGGAGATAATGACTGAGGTAGATCTTGGTATTGTGCTGGAGATAATGACTGAGTTAGACCCTGGTATTGTGCTGGAGATAATGACTGAGTTAGACCCTGGTATTGTGCTGGAGATAATGACTGAGTTAGACCCTGGTATTGTGCTGGAGATAATGACTGAGGTAGACCCTGGTATTGTGCCGGAGATAATGACTGAGGTAGACCCTGGTATTGTGCTGGAGATAATGACTGAGTTAGACCCTGGTATTGTGCTGGAGATAATGACTTAGGTAGACCCTGGTATTGTGCTGGAGATAATGACTGACTTGGACCCTGGTTTTGTGCTGGAGATAATGACTGAGGTAGACCCTGGTATTGTGCTGAGATAATGACTGAGGTAGATCCTGGTATTGTGCTGAGATATTGACTGAGGTAGATCCTGGTATTGTGCTGAGATAATGACTGAGGTAGATCCTGGTATTGTGCTGAGATAATGACTGAGGTAGATCCTGGTATTGTGCTTGAGATAATGACTGAGGTAGATTCTGGTATTGTGCTGGAGATAATGACTAAGATAGACCCTGGTATTGTGCTGAGATAATGACTGAGTTAGATCCTAGTATTGTCCTGAGATAATGACTGAGGTAGACCCTGGTATTGTGCTGGAGATAATGACTGAGGTAGACCCTGGTATTGTGCTGGAGATAATGACTGAGGTAGACCCTGTGATTGTGCTGAGATAATGACTGAGGTAGACCCTGGGATTGTGCTAAGATAATGACTGAGGTAGACCCTGGTATTGTGCTGGAGATATTGACTGATTTAGACCCTGGTATTGTGCTGAGATAATGACTGAGGTAGATCCTGGTATTGTGCTGAGATAATGACTGAGGTAGATCCTGGTATTGTGCTGAGATAATGACTGAGGTAGATCCTGGTATTGTGCTGGAGATAATGACTGAGGTAGATTCTGGTATTGTGCTGGAGATAATGACTGAGCTAGATCCTGGTATTGTGATGAGATAATGACTGAGGTAAACCCTGGTATTGTGCTGAGATAATGACTGAGGTAGATCCTGGTATTGAGATAATGACTGAGGTAGACCCTGGTATTGTGCTGGAGATAATGACTGAGGTAGACCCTGGTATTTTGCTGGAGATAATGACTGAGGTAGACCCTGGTATTGTGCTGGAGATAATGACTGAGGTAGATCCTAGTATTGTGCTGGAGATAATGACTGAGGTAGATCCTAGTATTGTGCCAAGATAATGACTGAGGTAGATCCTGGTATTGAGATAATGACTGAGTTAGATCCTGGTATTGTGCTGGAGATAATGACTGAGTTAGATCCTGGTATTGTCCTGAGATAATGACTGAGGTAGACCCTGGTATTGTGCTGGAGATAATGACTGCGGTAGATCCTGGTATTGTGCTGAGATAATGACTGAGGTAGACCCTGGTATTGTGCTGAGATAATGAATGAGTTAGATCCTAGTATTGTCCTGAGATAATGACTGAGGTACACCCTGGTATTGTGCTGAGATAATGACTGAGCTAGACCCTGGTATTGTGCTGGAGATAATAACTGAGGTAGACCCTGGGATTGTGATGAGATAATGACTGAGATAGATCCTGGTATTGTGCTGAGATAATGACTGCGTTAGATCCTGGTATTGTGCTGAGATAATGACTGGGGTAGATCCTGGTATTGTGCTGAGATAATGACTGAGGTAGACCCTGGTATTATGCTGAGATAATGACTGAGGTAGACCCTGGTATTGTGCTGAGATAATGACTGAGATAGATCCTGGTATTATCCTGAGATAATGACTGAGGTAGATCCTGGTATTGTGCTGGAGATAATGACTGAGGTAGACCCTGGTATTGTGATGAGATAATGACTGAGGTAGATCCTGGTATTGTGCTGAGATAATGACTGAGGTAGATCCTGGTATTGTGCTGGAGATAATGACTGAGGTAGATCCTGGTATTGTGCTGGAGATAATGACTGAGGTAGATCCTGGTATTGTGCTGAGATAATGACTGAGGTAGATCCTGGTATTGTGATGAGATAATGACTGAGGTAAACCCTGGTATTGTGCTGAGATAATGACTGAGGTAGATCCTGGTATTGAGATAATGACTGAGGTAGACCCTGGTCTTGTGCTGAGATAATGACTGAGGTAGATCCTGGTATTTTGATGAGATAATGACTGAGGTAAACCCTGGTATTGTGCTGAGATAATGACTGAGGTAGATCCTGATATTGTGCTGAGATAATGACTGCGGTAGATCCTGGTATTGTACTGAGATAATGACTGAGGTAGACCCTGGTATTGTGCTGGAGATAATGACGAAGTTAGACCCTGGTATTGTGCTGGAGATAATGACTGAGGTAGACCCTGGTATTGCGCTGGAGATAATGACTGAGGTAGACCCTGGTATTGTGCTAAGATAATGACTGAGGTAGATCTTGGTATTGCGCTGGAGATAATGACTGAGGTAGACCCTGGTATTGTGCTGGAGATAATGACTGAGATAGACCCTGGTATTTTGCTTAGATAATGACTGAGGTAGACTCTGGTATTGTGCTGAGATAATGACTGAGGTAAACCCTGGTATTGTGATGAGATAATGACTGAGGTAGATCCTGGTATTGTGCTGAGATAATGACTGAGGTAGATCCTGGTATTGTGCTGAGATAATGACTGAGGTAAACCCTGGTATTGTGCTGGAGATAATGACTGAGGTAGACCCTGGTATTGTGCTGGAGATAATGACTGAGGTAGACCCTGCTATTGTGCTGGAGATAATGACTGAGGTAGATCTTGGTATTGTGCTGGAGATAATGACTGAGTTAGACCCTGGTATTGTGCTGGAGATAATGACTGAGTTAGACCCTGGTATTGTGCTGGAGATAATGACTGAGTTAGACCCTGGTATTGTGCTGGAGATAATGACTGAGGTAGACCCTGGTATTGTGCCGGAGATAATGACTGAGGTAGACCCTGGTATTGTGCTGGAGATAATGACTGAGTTAGACCCTGGTATTGTGCTGGAGATAATGACTTAGGTAGACCCTGGTATTGTGCTGGAGATAATGACTGACTTGGACCCTGGTTTTGTGCTGGAGATAATGACTGAGGTAGACCCTGGTATTGTGCTGAGATAATGACTGAGGTTGATCCTGGTATTGTGCTGAGATATTGACTGAGGTAGATCCTGGTATTGTGCTGAGATAATGACTGAGGTAGATCCTGGTATTGTGCTGAGATAATGACTGAGGTAGATCCTGGTATTGTGCTTGAGATAATGACTGAGGTAGATTCTGGTATTGTGCTGGAGATAATGACTAAGATAGACCCTGGTATTGTGCTGAGATAATGACTGAGTTAGATCCTAGTATTGTCCTGAGATAATGACTGAGGTAGACCCTGGTATTGTGCTGGAGATAATGACTGAGGTAGACCCTGGTATTGTGCTGGAGATAATGACTGAGGTAGACCCTGTGATTGTGCTGAGATAATGACTGAGGTAGACCCTGGGATTGTGCTAAGATAATGACTGAGGTAGACCCTGGTATTGTGCTGGAGATATTGACTGATTTAGACCCTGGTATTGTGCTGAGATAATGACTGAGGTAGATCCTGGTATTGTGCTGAGATAATGACTGAGGTAGATCCTGGTATTGTGCTGAGATAATGACTGAGGTAGATCCTGGTATTGTGCTGGAGATAATGACTGAGGTAGATTCTGGTATTGTGCTGGAGATAATGACTGAGCTAGATCCTGGTATTGTGATGAGATAATGACTGAGGTAAACCCTGGTATTGTGCTGAGATAATGACTGAGGTAGATCCTGGTATTGAGATAATGACTGAGGTAGACCCTGGTATTGTGCTGGAGATAATGACTGAGGTAGACCCTGGTATTTTGCTGGAGATAATGACTGAGGTAGACCCTGGTATTGTGCTGGAGATAATGACTGAGGTAGATCCTAGTATTGTGCTGGAGATAATGACTGAGGTAGATCCTAGTATTGTGCCAAGATAATGACTGAGGTAGACCCTGGTATTGTGCTGGAGATAATGACTGAGGTAGACCCTGATATTGTGCTGGAGATAATGACTGAGATAGACCCTGGTATTTTGCTGAGATAATGACTGAGGTAGACCCTGGTATTGTGCTGAGATAATGACTGAGGTAGACCCTGGTATTGTGCTGAGATAATGACTGAGTTAGATCCTAGTATTGTTCTGAGATAATGACTGAGGTAGACCCTGGTATTGTGCTGAGATAATGACGGAGGTAGACCCTGGTATTGTGCTGGAGATAATGACTGAGGTAGACCCTGGTATTGTGCTGAGATAATGACTGAGGTAGACCCTGGTATTGTGCTGGAGATAATGACTGACTTAGACCCTGGTATTGTGCTGGAGATAATGACTGAGGTAGATTCTGGTATTGTGCTGGAGAAAATGACTGAGATAGACCCTGGTATTGTGCTGAGATAATGACTGAGTTAGATCCTAGTATTGTCCTGAGATAATGACTGCGGTAGATCCTGGTATTGTGCTGGAGATCATGACTGAGTTAGACCCTGGTATTGTGCTGGAGATAATGACTGAGGTAGATCCTGGTATTGTGCTGGAGATAATGACTGAGGTAGACCCTGGTATTTTGCTGAGATAATGACTGAGGTAGACCCTGGTATTGTGCTGAGATAATGACTGAGGTAGACCCTGGTATTGTGCTGGAGATAATGACTCAGGTAGACCCTGGTATTGTGATGAGATAATGACTGAGGTAGACCCTCGTATTGTGCTGAGATAATGACTGAGGTAGACCCTGGTATTGTGCTGAGATAATGACTGAGGTAGATCCTGGTATTGTGCTGGAGATAATGACTGAGGTAGATCCTGGTATTGTGCTGGAGATAATGACTGAGGTAGACCCTGGTATTTTGCTGAGATAATGACTGAGGTAGACCCTGGTATTGTGCTGAGATAATGACTGAGGTAGACCCTGGTATTGTGCTGGAGATAATGACTCAGGTAGACCCTGGTATTGTGCTGGAGATAATGACTGAGGTAGACCCTGCTATTGTGCTGGAGATAATGACTGAGGTAGATCCTGGTATTGTGCTAAGATAATGACTGAGGTAGACCCTGGTATTGTGCTGGAGATAATGACTGAGTTAGACCCTGGTATTGTGCTGGAGATAATGGCTGAGTTAGACCCTGGTATTGTGCTGGAGATAATGACTGAGTTAGACCCTGGTATTCTGCTGGAGATAATGACTTAGGTAGACCCTGGTATTGTGCTGGAGATAATGACTGAGTTGGACCCTGGTTTTGTGCTGGAGATAATGACTGAGGTAGACCCTGGTATTGTGCTGGAGATAATGACTGAGTTAGACCCTGGTATTGTGCTGAGATAATGACTGAGGTAGATCCTGGTATTGTGCTGAGATAATGACTGAGGTAGATCCTGGTATTGTGCTGGAGATAATGACTGAGGTAGACCCTGGTATTTTGCTGAGATAATGACTGAGGTAGACCCTGGTATTGTGCTGAGATAATGACTGAGTTAGATCCTAGTATTGTCCTGAGATAATGACTGAGGTAGACCCTGGTATTGTGCTGGAGTAAATGACTGAGGTAGACCCTGTTATTGTGCTGGAGATAATGACTGAAGTAGACCCTGTGATTGTGCTGTGATAATGACTGAGGTAGACCCTGGGATTGTGCTAAGATAATGACTGAGGTAGACCCTGGTATTGTGCTGGAGATATTGACTTATTTAGACCCTGGTATTGTGCTGAGATAATGACTGAGGTAGATCCTGGTATTGTGCTGAGATAATGACTGAGGTAGATCCTGGTATTGTGCTGAGATAATGACTGAGGTAGATCCTGGTATTGTGCTGGAGATAATGACTGAGGTAGATTCTGGTATTGTGCTGGAGATAATGACTGAGCTAGATCCTGGTATTGTGATGAGATAATGACTGAGGTAAACCCTGGTATTGTGCTGATATAATGACTGAGGTAGATCCTGGTATTGAGATAATGACTGAAGTAGACCCTGGTATTGTGCTGGAGATAATGACTGAGGTAGACCCTGGTATTGTGCTGGAGATAATGACTGAGGTAGATCCTAGTATTGTGCTGGAGATAATGACTGAGGTAGATCCTAGTATTGTGCTAAGATAATGACTGAGGTAGACCCTGGTATTGTGCTGGAGATAATGACTGAGGTAGACCCTGGTATTGTACTGGAGATAATGACTGAGGTAGATCCTAGTATTGTGCTGGAGATAATGACTGAGGTAGATCCTAGTATTGTGCTAAGATAATGACTGAGGTAGACCCTGGTATTGTGCTGGAGATAATGACTGAGGTAGACCCTGGTATTGTGCTGGAGATAATGACTGAGATAGACCCTGGTATTTTCCTGAGATAATGACTGAGGTAGACCCTGGTATTGTGCTGAGATAATGACTGAGGTAGACCCTGGTATTGTGCTGAGATAATGACTGAGTTAGATCCTAGTATTGTCCTGAGATAATGACTGAGGTAGACCCTGGTATTGTGCTGAGACAATGACTGAGGTATACCCTGGTATTGTGCTGGAGATAATGACTGAGGTAGACACTGGGATTGTGCTGAGATAATGACTGAGGTAGACCCTGGTATTGTGCTGAGATAATGACTGAGGTAGACCCTGGTATTGTGCTGAGATAATGACTGAGTTAGATCCTAGTATTGTCCTGAGATAATGACTGAGGTAGACCCTGGTATTGTCCTGGAGATAATGACTGATGTAGATCCTAGTATTGTGCTAAGGTAATGACTGATGTAGATCCTGGTATTGTGCTGGAGATAATGACTGAGGTAGACCCTGTTATTGTGCTGGAGATAATGACTGAGATAGACCCTGGTATTGTGCTGGAGATAATGACTGAGGTAGATCCTGGTATTGAGATAATGACTGAGGTAGACCCTGGGATTGTGCTGAGATAATGACTGAGGTAGACCCTGGTATTGTGCTGAGATAATGAATGAGTTAGATCCTGGTATTGTCCTGAGATAATGACTGAGGTAGACCCTGGTATTGTGCTGAGATAATGACTGAGGTAGACCCTGGTATTGTGCTGGAGATAATGACTGAGGTAGACCCTGGTATTGTGCTGGAGATAATGACTGAGGTAGACCCTGGTATTGTGCTGGAGATAATGACTGAGGTCTGTTAACCACTCTGTTCATTATGTAGTCTGTTAACCACTCTGTTCATTATGTAGTCTAATAACCACTCTGTGCATTATGTAGTCTAATAACCACTCTGTTCATTATGTAGTCTGTTAACCACTCTGTTCATTATGTAGTCTAATAACCACTCTGTTCATTATGTAGTCTAATAACCACTCTGTTCATTATGTAGTCTGTTAACCACTCTGTTCATTATGTAGTCTGTTAACCACTCTGTTCATTATGTAGTCTGTTAACCACTCTGTTCATTATGTAGTCTAATAACCACTCTGTTCATTATGTAGTCTAATAACCACTCTGTTCATTATGTAGTCTAATAACCACTCTGTTCATTATGTAGTCTGTTAACCACTCTGTTCATTATGTAGTCTGTTAACCACTCTGTTCATTATGTAGTCTAATAACCACTCTGTTCATTATGTAGTCTAATAACCACTCTGTTCATTATGTAGTCTGTTAACCACTCTGTTCATTATGTAGTCTAATAACCACTCTGTTCATTATGTAGTCTAATAACCACTCTGTTCATTATGTAGTCTGTTAACCACTCTGTTCATTATGTAGTCTGTTAACCACTCTGTTCATTATGTAGTCTAATAACCACTCTGTTCATTATGTAGTCTAATAACCACTCTGTTCATTATGTAGTCTGTTAACCACTCTGTTCATTATGTAGTCTGTTAACCACTCTGTTCATTATGTAGTCTAATAACCACTCTGTTCATTATGTAGTCTAATAACCACTCTGTTCATTATGTAGTCTAATAACCCCTCTGTTCATTATGTAGTCTGTTAACCACTCTGTTACGTTTAAAGATGCAGTCCTCAGTCTTTCCTACAGTAAAGGCCGGAACATTACTGGTTGTGAATGAATGCTTTTGCGGACACAAATGCATTTTGGCCATGCATGTTTCTCTGTGTCTGCTCTGTCGCTCTTCGTGGCCTTGTTTTGTTGTAAAGCTTTTTAAAACATGTCGGTCTGTCTAATATGGCCCTAACCTTGCTGTTTTGTCCGCTGGGAATGTTTTTAGGCATTAACAGAGATTGAGGAGTGCTGTTTTAAAATGCATCTGTCTTGACTATGTTCTCTTCTGCCTCCTTTCCCTTTTGCTCTATCACTGTCTCTCCTCTCTCTTCTCTCTATCACTCTCTCTTCTCTCTCTCACCCCTCTCTGTTCTCTCTCTCAACCCTCTCTCTTCTCTCTCTCAACCATCTCTGTTCTCTCTCTCAACCCTCTCTCTCCTCTCTCTCAACCCTCTCTGTCTTCTCTCTCTCAACCCTCGCTGTCTTCTCTCTCTCAACCCTCTGTCTTCTCTCTCTCAACCCTCTCTGTTCTCTCTCTCAACGCTCTCTGTTCTCTCTCTCAACCCTCTCTCTTCTCTCTCTCAACCCTCTCTCTCCTCTTTCTCAACCCTCTCTTCTCTCTCTCAACCATCTCTGTTCTCTCTCTCAACCCTCTCTCCTCTCTCTCTCAACCCTCTCTCTCCTCTCTCTCAACCCTCTCTCTTCTCTCTCTCAACCCTCTCTCTTCTCTCTCTCAACCCTCTCTCTCCTCTCTCTCAACCCTCTCTGTTCTCTCTCTCAACCCTCTCTCCTCTCTCTCAACCCTCTCTCTTCACTCTCTACCTTCTCTCTTCTCCCTCTCCTCCCTCCCTCTCCCCGCTCCCTGTCTGCAGGAAGGAGTTCTGTGAGCTGTGTATGGCTAAAGACAGACAGACCAACAAGGTATTTGTCTGTAAGAAGTTTCTCAAGAAGGACGGGAGGAAAGTACGCAAGGCTGCCAAGAATGAAATTCTGATTCTCAAAATGTACGTGATCCCATTACATATCCTAGGATTGGGTTAGGGTATAAATGTACGTGATCCCATTACATATCCCATGTAATGCTATCCCTGAGGGTATAAATGTACGTGATCCCATTACATATCCCATGTAATGCTATCCCTGAGGGTATGAATGTACGTGATCCCATTACATATCCCATGTATTGCTATCCCTGAGGATATGAATGTACGTGATCCCATTACATGTCCCATGTAATGCTATCCCTGAGGGTATGAATGTACGTGATCCCATTACATATCCCATGTAATGCTATCCCTGAGGGTATGAATGTACGTGATCCCATTACATATCCCATGTAATGCTATCCCTGAGGGTATGAATGTACGTGATCCCATTACATATCCCATGTAATGCTATCCCTGAGGGTATGAATGTACGTGATCCCATTACATATCCCATGTAATGCTATCCCTGAGGGTATGAATGTACGTGATCCCATTACATATCCCATGTAATGCTATCCCTGAGGGTATGAATGTACGTGATCCCCTGATGTACAGAGAGACAGACCCACTCTCTGTTAAAATGATCATTTCCTCCTGTACTGTATCTGAGTAGAAGTTGTAGTTAATATCATTGACTAGTTGTTTACTGGCTAGGGGAACTAAAACCAGCTGCAGGCCACCAGGACGTACTGTAGTTAATATCATTGACTAGTTGTTTACTGGCTAGGGGAACTAAAACCAGCTGGAGGCCACCAGGACGTACTGTAGTTAATATCTGTTAATATAGTGTCTGAATCTCTCCTCCACTGGTTCCTGTGTCTGAATCTCTCCTCCACTGGTTTCTGTGTCTGAATCTCTCCTCCACTGGTTTCTGTGTCTGAATCTCTCCTCCACTGGTTCCTGTGTCTGAATCTCTCCTCCACTGGTTCCTGTGTCTGAATCTCTCCTCCACTGGTTCCTGTGTCTGAATCTCTCCTCCACTGGTTCCTGTGTCTGAATCTCTCCTCCACTGGTTCCTGTGTCTGAATCTCTCCTCCACTGGTTCCTGGTTCCTGTGTCTGAATCTCTCCTCCACTGGTTCCTGTGTCTGTGTCTGAATCTCTCCTCCACTGGTTTCTGTGTCTGAATCTCTCCTCCACTGGTTCCTGTTTCTGAATCTCTCCTCCACTGGTTCCTGTGTCTGAATCTCTCCTCCACTGGTTCCTGTGTCTGAATCTCTCCTCCACTGGTTCCTGGTTCCTGTGTCTGAATCTCTCCTCCACTGGTTCCTGTGTCTGAATCTCTCCTCCACTGGTTCCTGTGTCTGTATCTCTCCTCCACTGGTTCCTGTGTCTGAATCTCTCCTCCACTGGTTCCTGTGTCTGATTCTCTCCTCCACTGGTTTCTGTGTCTGAATCTCTCCTCCACTGGTTCCTGTGTCTGAATCTCTCCTCCACTGGTTCCTGTGTCTGAATCTCTCCTCGACTGGTTCCTGTGTCTGAATCTCTCCTCCACTGGTTTCTGTGTCTGTGTCTGAATCTCTCCTCCACTGGTTCCTGTGTCTGAATCTCTCCTCCACTGGTTCCTGTTTCTGTGTCTGAATCTCTCCTCCACTGGTTCCTGTGTCTGAATCTCTCCTCCACTGGTTCCTGTGTCTGAATCTCTCCTCCACTGGTTCCTGTGTCTGAATCTCTCCTCCACTGGTTTCTGTGTCTGTGTCTGAGTCTCTCCTCCACTGGTTTCTGTGTCTGAATCTCTCCTCCACTGGTTCCTGTGTCTGAATCTCTCCTCCACTGGTTTCTGTGTCTGAATCTCTCCTCCACTGGTTCCTGTGTCTGAATCTCTCCTCCACTGGTTCCTGTGTCTGAATCTCTCCTCCACTGGTTCCTGTGTCTGAATCTCTCCTCCACTGGTTCCTGTGTCTGAATCTCTCCTCCACTGGTTTCTGTGTCTGAATCTCTCCTCCACTGGTTCCTGTGTCTGAATCTCTCCTCCACTGGTTCCTGTGTCTGAATCTCTCCTCCACTGGTTCCTGTGTCTGAATCTCTCCTCCACTGGTGCCTGTGTCTGAATCTCTCCTCCACTGGTTCCTGTGTCTGAATCTCTCCTCCACTGGTTCCTGTGTCTGAATCTCTCCTCCACTGGTTCCTGTGTCTGAATCTCTCCTCCACTGGTTCCTGTGTCTGAATCTCTCCTCCACTGTTTCCTGTGTCTGAAATTCTCCTCCACTGGTTCCTGTGTCTGAATCTCTCCTCCACTGGTTCCTGTGTCTGAATCTCTCCTCCACTGGTTCCTGTTTCTGTGTCTGAATCTCTCCTCCACTGGTTTCTGTGTCTGAATCTCTCCTCCACTGGTTCCTGTTTCTGTGTCTGAATCTCTCCTCCACTGGTTCCTGTGTCTGAATCTCTCCTCCACTGGTTCCTGTGTCTGAATCTCTCCTCCACTGGTTTCTGTGTCTGAATCTCTCCTCCACTGGTTCCTGTTTCTGAATCTCTCCTCCACTGGTTTCTGTGTCTGAATCTCTCCTCCACTGGTTCCTGTTTCTGAATCTCTCCTCCACTGGTTTCTGTGTCTGAATCTCTCCTCCAATGGTTTCTGTGTCTGAATCTCTCCTCCACTGGTTCCTGTGTCTGAATCTCTCCTCCGCTGTTTCCTGTGTCTGAATCTCTCCTCCACTGGTTCCTGTGTCTGAATCTCTCCTCCACTGGTTCCTGTGTCTGAATCTCTCCTCCACTGGTTCCTGTTTCTGTGTCTGAATCTCTCCTCCACTGGTTCCTGTGTCTGAATCTCTCCTCCACTGGTTCCTGTGTCTGAATCTCTCCTCCACTGGTTCCTGTGTCTGAATCTCTCCTCCACTGGTTCCTGTGTCTGAATCTCTCCTCCACTGGTTCCTGTGTCTGAATCTCTCCTCCACTGGTTCCTGTGTCTGAATCTCTCCTCCACTGGTTCCTGTGTCTGAATCTCTCCTCCACTGGTTCCTGTGTCTGAATCTCTCCTCCACTGGTTCCTGTTTCTGTGTCTGAATCTCTCCTCCACTGGTTCCTGTTTCTGTGTCTGAATCTCTCCTCCACTGGTTTCTGTGTCTGAATCTCTCCTCCACTGGTTCCTGTTTCTGTGTCTGAATCTCTCCTCCACTGGTTCCTGTGTCTGAATCTCTCCTCCACTGGTTCCTGTGTCTGAATCTCTCCTCCACTAGTTCCTGTGTCTGAATCTCTCCTCCACTGGTTCCTGTTTCTGTGTCTGAATCTCTCCTCCACTGGTTTCTGTGTCTGAATCTCTCCTCCACTGGTTCCTGTTCCTGTGTCTGAATCTCTCCTCCACTGGTTCCTGTGTCTGAATCTCTCCTCCACTGGTTCCTGTTTCTGTGTCTGAATCTCTCCTCCACTGGTTTCTGTGTCTGAATCTCTCCTCCACTGGTTCCTGTTTCTGTGTCTGAATCTCTCCTCCACTGGTTTCTGTGTCTGAATCTCTCCTCCACTGGTTCCTGTGTCTGAATCTCTCCTCCGCTGTTTCCTGTGTCTGAATCTCTCCTCCACTGGTTCCTGTGTCTGAATCTCTCCTCCACTGGTTCCTGTGTCTGAATCTCTCCTCCACTGGTTCCTGTTTCTGTGTCTGAATCTCTCCTCCACTGGTTCCTGTGTCTGAATCTCTCCTCCACTGGTTCCTGTGTCTGAATCTCTCCTCCACTGGTTCCTGTGTCTGAATCTCTCCTCCACTGGTTCCTGTGTCTGAATCTCTCCTCCACTGGTTCCTGTGTCTGAATCTCTCCTCCACTGGTTCCTGTCTCTGAATCTCTCCTCCACTGGTTCCTGTGTCTGAATCTCTCCTCCACTGGTTCCTGTTTCTGTGTCTGAATCTCTCCTCCACTGGTTCCTGTGTCTGAATCTCTCCTCCACTGGTTCCTGTGTCTGAATCTCTCCTCCACTGGTTCCTGTGTCTGAATCTCTCCTCCACTGGTTCCTGTGTCTGAATCTCTCCTCCGCTGTTTCCTGTGTCTGAATCTCTCCTCCACTGGTTCCTGTGTCTGAATCTCTCCTCCACTGGTTCCTGTGTCTGAATCTCTCCTCCACTGGTTCCTGTTTCTGTGTCTGAATCTCTCCTCCACTGGTTCCTGTGTCTGAATCTCTCCTCCACTGGTTCCTGTGTCTGAATCTCTCCTCCACTGGTTCCTGTGTCTGAATCTCTCCTCCACTGGTTCCTGTGTCTGAATCTCTCCTCCACTGGTTCCTGTGTCTGAATCTCTCCTCCACTGGTTCCTGTGTCTGAATCTCTCCTCCACTGGTTCCTGTGTCTGAATCTCTCCTCCACTGGTTCCTGTGTCTGAATCTTTCCTCCACTGGTTCCTGTGTCTGAATCTCTCCTCCACTGGTTCCTGTGTCTGAATCTCTCCTCCACTGGTTCCTGTTTCTGTGTCTGAATCTCTCCTCCACTGGTTCCTGTGTCTGAATCTCTCCTCCACTGGTTCCTGTGTCTGAATCTCTCCTCCACTGGTTCCTGTGTCTGAATCTCTCCTCCACTGGTTCCTGTTTCTGTGTCTGAATCTCTCCTCCACTGGTTCCTGTGTCTGAATCTCTCCTCCACTGGTTCCTGTGTCTGAATCTTTCCTCCACTGGTTCCTGTGTCTGAATCTCTCCTCCACTGGTTCCTGTGTCTGAATCTCTCCTCCACTGGTTCCTGTTTCTGTGTCTGAATCTCTCCTCCACTGGTTCCTGTGTCTGAATCTCTCCTCCACTGGTTCCTGTGTCTGAATCTCTCCTCCACTGGTTCCTGTGTCTGAATCTCTCCTCCACTGGTTCCTGTTTCTGTGTCTGAATCTCTCCTCCACTGGTTCCTGTGTCTGAATCTCTCCTCCACTGGTTCCTGTGTCTGAATCTC